>NC_143191.1:17157500-17457500 GCF_051530095.1 Phoenix dactylifera
TGTAGGATAGTGATTACGGGTGTCGGTCCACAGGGATTCAAGAATAAGTTATTTTTCTTTTAAAAATAAATCAAGAAGAAGGATTTGCTAACTTGATTTAACTAAATTAATCTATGAGTACGAATTGAAATTTATCAAAGTAGATAGATCTAGGGTTTGGAATCCACCGCGTAGCATTGCATTAGGGACTGTGTTCTTAATTTTTATCTTTTGGAGATGCATGCAAATTGGCTACAAGCCTTTTAAAATAAAAGCATAAAGAGTGTTAGGAAGATCCATCTTCGGTGTAGCATGAAGTGTCTACCTAAGTATGCTAATCTAGGATGCAGCACACTTCATCTTCCTAGGCATGAATCATCTTAGACTACTTTAGCAAACATGATTAGTAACTAGCATGCTCAAAGTTTAAATATCATAAAGGAATATTTCATTGAAAATAAAAATTTAAACAAGCTCCAAAATAATAAAAAAAAAATAAGAACTACAATGCCCTGATACATTGCTAGGGCTTCATCCAGCCCTAGACTAGACGTTTAGCCGCGCATGGTGGCCGGATGTCCTTCCATCTTCAAATGAAAGCCTTCACCTCCCATTCTTCCCAATATATCACAAACTATTCTCTCTCCTCCCCTCTCTCTTCTTTTTTTATTTCTTTCTCTCGGCTTTCTCCTTCTTCTTCTTCACCGAAACAGGGGTTCCCCTGTTTTCTTCCGAACTGAGCTCCCCCCTGCCACCGAACGCCCTCCTCCTTTTATAGTGGATGAATGGCGTCAATGGCGTGGCTGGATCTTGGGAGGGATCCGTGGAGTGTTTGATTGTAGTGGCCGGAAATGAAGCCGTCCGCTGGATCGACGGGAGGTGGAGGGAAGAGGATGAGATGGCCGCGGGATCGATGGGAGGTGCTGATGCGGAGTATCTGGATCTCGGAGAAGCCGGGGACTGAGCTGTAGATGAATGCCGAGCTGGGTTTCCGGCTGTTGGGAGCCGATCACGGCTTGGTGCTAGGGATGAATCCGGACGGAAAGATGTTGCAGGTGCTGTGCGAACGATGAATTGGAAGCGTTACGATCGGAAGGAGAGGCGGGGGATCCGGTCGCTGGCTGCACCCCGTGGAACTCGTGCTGGAACGGGCTGATGCGGAGCATTTGATTCCCGACGGTTGGCTCGTTGATTGCAGCGGAGGAGTGATCGCCGGCGGAGCATCCGGGAATGAAGACGACGCCGTGACCGGATGCGGAAGACGCCCCGCTGATTTCCCTCTTGGGTTTGGCACGCGGCTGAGGGAGGATCGGGTTGTGGATCTGGCTGGCGGGCTCGACGGGAGGAGCCGTGGACGGTCGGGATGCACTGCGGGGAAGAAGATGAACAGTGGCTTTTTGTTTACATTATTATTTTTTTTTTGTAACACTGTTCATATGAACAGTGTTTCACGGGACACTGTTCATATGAACAGTGAATTCCCCGAAATTATTTTTATTTATTTTATTATATTCATTATTTTCTTTTTTTTTCTGTTTTTGAATTTATAAATTTTATATGAAGGCAGGTAAAGAATTGGTTGGGAGTTACTTTGGGTTTGAAGTGGGTCATGATTGTTGATTTGGCTTGAACTTGTTCTCGAGCCCAAGGTCATTTAGTTCTTACTAAACTGCTTCAGATTGGACTCAACCAGATCAGACCGTGACTTAATAAAAGGGTTAATCAAATATTTTTCTATACAATTATAACTTTCAATCAAATCAGGACCAAAGCCCATTTAGTTATAACCTTAGTCGGGTCAACACAATCTCCTTATATAATTTTTTTTGTAGTTTTCATGAAAGATTGCAACCAAGGGAGAGACAAGTTCAGAATCTAGTTTAAGAGAATAATTACCATATTTTAAACTTACTTCAATGTTTGTTCAATTTCATGGTAAAATATGTATTTATCAGTTTAAAAATATTGATAAGTGCTATGGAAAGGTAACTAAATTATAAATTATTAAGCACTTATCACACCCCCAAATCTATGTTTTGCTAGTCCTCGAGCAAAATAAAACTAGAAAAGAAGAATTCTTACTCACTTTCGCAGGCATCGCGGTTACATTTACCATATGTAACAAGGCTTTAAACCCCTAGGTTACCCTAGTGGACGAGTTGTAGTCTCGTGAGGATTTTCAGTGAAGATACCCACAAACTTCAGTAAATCATTTATTATTATTGTTATTCTTTTTTTTTTTTTTTTTAGATTGATTGATCTATGAAGTGAAAATCAAATTCCAAATGCATACTAGTAAAGAATTTCAAAAACTCTCTCTCTTTTTTTTATTAAAATCTAATTTAAGATACATAAATGATGAAAATTTCAAAGCACACACGGTTTTATTTACTAAATCAGCCCAAATCCTAGGTCAAGATGCAATTCAAGTTGAAGTCATTAAGTTTCCGTTAGGGAGTTGTAAGACTTATTTATACTGGAGTGCTCAGTAAAATCTGGACCGTACCCAAGCTAAGAGTTCGGATCTCCAAAATATTGCTAATACCAGTAGTTTCCAAGGATTGGTCGAAGGAACCTACTCACTGATTCAAAATCATCTTATCTGCAGGATTTCGAGAGTTGTGGATGTTTACTTTAGTACCTCACGGGCTTTATCTGTAATATTCCAGTTTACTCGAATTTCTACAACGACAGCTTTCACACTATTGTCTTTTCGGTCAATACAGCTCTTTTTTTTTTCCTTTTTTTTTTAAGAAAGATATATAAATTGTGCACTTTTACTCTTGTGGTGATTTCTCCGTGTAACGAGCAATCAGTCGACAACTCTCACACCAGTTGGCATAAGGTGTCGGGCATCAAGACTCCCCTACGGACTTATGCTCGGAGTCCTCATCACAAGCCCACTTGACCTTTGACAATAGGTAGCCCTTTTCGATGTTCCTGACTAAATTCATTTTTATTGATTTTTTTTTTTTATATTGGATTAGATAAGTATGATTCATCGGGTCCAAGGTTGCTACTATACTATCAACATAATGTCGAGCCTAGACCTTAGAAGGGTCGGCCAGTGTGTAGTGAAATTCCAAAGTATTAATTAGCTTACAACTCCCTAAGAGAGACTTAATAAAAAGAACTTAAATTTGTATTACTTCCCACTAGTCATTGGGCTTTTAGATTTTATATACCTTGTGTGTTTATCATTCTCGCATAAATGTATATAAATTAGGTTTTTTTTTTCTTTTTTTAACAAAACTTTTTTTTTATTATTATTTTATGAAAATAAACACATTTTTTTTTAAAAAAATTATTTTTAATTTTTAATTTTTTTTTTAAAGATGATTTTTTTTATTATTTTTTTTAACTTTTTTTTTTTTGATGAAAATCAAGATGAATACCCCCAAACCTAAACCTAACATTGTCCTCAATGTTAAGAAATAATCTAAGAGAATTGGGTTGCCTCCCAACAAGCGCTAAGTTTATTGTCTTCAGCCAGACATGGTGCATCCTTAATTATTTTGATAAATAGGGTTCGTCAAATTAAGGGATTCGATCGATTGCCCATCGGTAACACAGTCCACATAAGGTTTTAACCTTTGACCATTGACTTTTAAAATATGTTCACCATTGAGGTGTTGGATCTCTACTGCACCATAAGGAAAAACCTTTTTCACTACGAATGGTCCATCCCACCTAGAGCGAAGTTTACCCGGGAAGAGTCGCAACTTTGAATTGAACAGCCAAACCTTTTGACCAGGTTCGAAGGACTTACGGTTAATATTTTTATCATGAAAAGCCTTAGTCCTTGCTTTATAAATTTTAGCATTTTCATAAGCCTCATTGCGCAATTCTTCAAGTTCACTTAGTTGGAGTTTTCGGTGAGGACCAGCTACTGTCATATCTAAGTTAAACTTTTTGATAGCCCAGAAAGCTCTATGTTCAAGTTCTACCGGTAAGTGACAAGCTTTACCAAAAACTAATCGGTAGGGGGACATGCCAATAGGAGTTTTGTAGGTGGTACGGTAAGCCCAGAGTGCATCATTTATCCTTTGAGACCAATCTTTCCTATCGGGACGTACCGTTTTCTCTAAGATGTGTTTTAACTCTCTATTGGACACCTCGACTTGTCCACTCGTTTGGGGATGGTATGGGGTAGCAACTTTGTGGGTGATGTTATATTTGCGAACCAAAGTCTCGAAAGATCGGTTGCAAAAATGAGATCCCCCATCACTGATAATGGCTCGGGGTGTACCAAAACGACAAAAGATGTTTTCATGTAAAAATTTAATCACAACCTTGTGGTCATTAGTTTTAGTGGCGACAGCTTCTACCCATTTTGAAACATAATCAACCCCTACCAGAATATATTCGAAACCAAAGGATGGTGGGAAAGGGCCCATGAAGTCAATACCCCAGACATCAAAGATTTCTACAATTAAAATAGGATTGAGAGGCATCATATCTCTACGAGAGATGGTACCCATCCGTTGGCACCGTTCACAAGTTTGGCAAAAGTTATGGGCATCTTTGAAAAGTGTGGGCCAATAAAATCCACTTTGTAAAACTTTTGCTGCAGTTTTTCTACCCCCAAAATGTCCCCCACAAGCTTGTGAATGGCAGAATGAAAGAATACTTTGAAATTCGCATTCGGGGACACATCGACGGATTACTTGATCGGGACAATACTTGAATAGATCGGGATCATCCCAATAATAGAACTTTACTTGTGAAAAGAATCGGTTCTTGTCTTGAGTTGACCAATCATCAGGAATTCGTCCTATGGCAAGGTAATTTACTATGTTTGCAAACCATGGCGTTTTCATTCCTTGTACCCCAAATAATTGTTCATCTGGGAAAGCATCATGTAAGGGTGAGGTATTCTTAGAGGGCTCAAGAAGAATCCTAGATAAGTGGTCTGCTATGACATTTGCAGTTCCTTTCTTGTCACGAATTTCTAGGTCGAATTCTTGTAGTAAAAGAATCCATCGAATCAGACGGGGTTTGGTGTCCTTCTTTGCAAGAAGGTGTCGAAGGGCAGCATGATCAGTGAATACGGTAACCTTGGATCCTAATAGGTAAGATCGAAACTTGTCTAGTGCGAATACTACCGCTAGCAATTCTTTCTCAGTGGTGGTGTAGTTTAATTGTGCATCTGAGAGTGCTTTACTAGCATAGTAAATGACATGAGGTACTTTATCTAGCCGTTGCCCTAAGACTGCCCCAATAGCATAGTCGGATGCATCACACATTAGTTCAAATGGAAGGGTCCAATTAGGGGGCCGTATGATAGGTGCAGTGGTCAATTTCGAGTGAAGATTTTCAAATGCCTCCTCGCATGTTTTATCAAAGACAAAGGGAGTGTCCTTGGCAAGAAGATTGCACAAGGGTTTGGAAATCTTACTGAAATCCTGAATAAAGCGACGGTAGAAACCAGCATGGCCAAGGAATGATCGGATTTGTTTCACAGTTTTTGGTGGAGGAAGATTGGAAATAAGATCGACTTTGGCTTTATCTACTTCAATGCCCCTCTTGGACACGATGTGTCCTAAAACTATGCCTTCTTGAACCATAAAATGGCTCTTTTCCCAACTTAGTACTAGGTTGGTCTCCTTACATCTTTTCAAAACTAAGGTCAAATTGTCTAGACAATCATCAAAAGATAGGCCAAAAACTGAGAAATCATCAATGAACACTTCTAGAAAGTTTTCCACCATATCTGAAAAGATGGCCATCATGCATCGTTGAAAAGTTGCGGGTGCATTACATAGTCCAAAAGGCATCCTCCTATATGCAAATGTCCCAAATGGGCAAGTAAAGGTGGTCTTCTCTTGATCGTCCGGGTAGACAGGTACTTGGTTATATCCAGAATAACCATCTAAGAAGCAGTAGAAACCTTGACCAGCCAACCGTTCCAAAATTTGATCTATGAAAGGTAGAGGGAAATGGTCCTTCCTAGTCATTGAATTAAGTTTTCTGTAGTCAATGCACACGCGCCAACCCGCGGTTGTCCGTGTTTGTATCAATTCTCCTTCCGTATTTTCAACCACAGTGATACCTGATTTCTTGGGTACCACTTGTGTCAGACTCACCAACTTACTATCAGAAATTGGATAAATGATTCCGGCATCTAATAACTTCACCACTTCTTTCTTGACTACCTCCTTCATGTTAGGATTGTGTCTTCTTTGCATTTCTCGGGTGGGCTTTGCATCATCTTCGAGATGAATTCGATGCATGCAAACAGAGGGGTCAACCCCTTTCAAATCGGCTACAGACCATCCTATGGCATGTTTATTCTCTTCTAGTACCCTCAAAAGTTTACCCTCCTGTTCAGTAGATAAGTTGGCTGCGATAATTACAGGGAGGCTATCTTCTGGTCCTAGAAAGGCATACTTAAGATTTGTTGGAAGTGGCTTTAACTCAAGTTTAGGTGGTGAATCAATGGAAGGACAAAGTGGCGTGCTAGCAATGGGAGGAAGAGGTTCAGGTTGGCTCTTCCAAGGAAGGGAACTCACTGGAGATTGATTGTCAAGTAAGATGTTAACTTCTTCTATGGCCTTGTCTATATCAAAGTTGTCAATGTCAAAATGGGCCAGACATGCCTCTAAGGGGTCATCTGCTAAGATATAGGGAAGGGCTTCCTCTACAAGATCATCCATTTCGTCAATTAGGCAACACTCGTCTTCCCTCACATGTTGGTCAGCGGCATGAAAAACATTCAATTTAATTTTCATGTTACCAAATGATATATCCATTGCCCCAGTTCTACAGTTGATGCATGCATTGGCTGTCGCTAAAAAGGGACAACCAAGAATCACAGGGATTTGTTTTTTTAGGTTGGGCACATGTTCCATGTCAAGGACGATAAAATCTACTGGAAAATAGAACTTGTCTACCTTGACAAGAACATCTTCAATCATCCCCCGTGGTATCTTCACAGATCGATCAGCCAATTGTAAGGACACCGAGGTAGGTTTTAATTCACCTAACCCAAATTTCTCATAGACTGAATAGGGTAGAAGATTCACACTTGCCCCTAGATCTAAGAGTGCTCGGTCAATGGAGTTATCTCCTATGACACAGGAAATAGTGGGGGCGCCAGGATCTTTGAATTTTGGAGGGGTGTTGTATTGGAGAATGGAACTTACCTGTTCAGTAAGTAAGACCTTTTTAGGCACATGTGTCCTAGATTTTCGCTTTTGGGTGCAAAGGTCTTTGAGAAATTTGGCATAGGAGGGAACTTGTTTGATGGCATCAAGGAGTGGGAGGTTGATTTTAACTTGTTTGAAGACCTCCATCATCTCTTCTAATGAAGTTCCCTTCTTGTTAAAGGGAGAGGGTGCATTAAGTGCTTCAGGGAATGGAGCCTTTGGAATGTGGGTTGTGGCAGATGGTGGACTAGCTGAAGAAGGTTTTGGGTTTTCATGTGAAACATTCCTCTCCTCTTCTTCATCTTCCTTATTGTTACTCTCCCCAACCTTATTATCTATTATACGACCACTCCTTAGGGTAGTCAAAGCATTGGCTTGCTCATGATTTAGTCGGGTTTCTTGAGCCACGTATTGTCCCCTTGGATTACTCATTGGTTGACTTGGAAGCTTACCTTCCTCTCGTTTATTTAATGCATTGGCTAGTTGACCCATTTGGTATTCTAGCTTAGCAATTGATTGTGTGTGAGAGTGCAATAGTTGTGTATTTGCCTCCAAACCTTGAAGGGCAGTCAACACCTTCTCCTCAAAGGCTGTATTTCTTTGGGTTGGAGGGGGAGGGTATTGAAATTGAGTTGAGGGACGGTAGAGATGAAAATTCTGAGGATTTTGAAAATTTTGAGAGTGGGGTTGGGCAGAGTTCGAAGCTTGCTGTCTCCAAGAGAAATTTGGATGATTCCGCCATCCCGGATTATATGTATTGGAAAATGGATCATTACCCGGTCTGGGCTGTGTTTAGGCAGCATTGATGTGTTCTTGCACGAGTTCGGAAAATTAGGGTGCTGAGGGGCACTCATGAATAGAATGTGATGGGCTAGAACAGATAGCACACACTTGTGCTTGGGAAGAGCTAACGACATGTCCTCCTATCATTAGTTGGTCAATCTTATGGGACAATGCATCTACCTTGCTAGACAGGTCCATAGAATGACTTATTTCACAAATGGCCCCTTTTCTTTGAAAATTCGGGGGTGCTTGACGAGAACATGAAGCATGGTGGAGGGAGTTTTCATTAAGATTTTCAAATAATTGCCATGCTTCATGCTCATTTCGAAGCATGAAAGTCCCCCCGCATGCAGCATCAATCATATGACGGTTTCGTTCAGTCAATCCATCATAGAAGCATTGCACTAGCTGCCACTTAGGTATTTGATGATGTGGGCATTTACGGATTAGGTCACGAAATCTCTCCCAAGTTTCATGAAATTCTTCTCCCTCGGTTTGGGAGAAGCTTGTAATGGCACGTCTAAACTGGTTCGTTCTTCCTATGGGAAAGTATTTTTTAAGAAATTCCTGTTGCATTTGACCCCAGGAATGAATCGAATTGGTCTCTAAAGAATTCAGCCATTGCTTAGCTCTATCTTTAAGGGAGAAGGGGAATAATCTAAGTTTTAAAGCATCATCAGTGAAATTTTGAATCTTGACAGTGGTGCAAATCTCAAGGAATTCATCTAGGTGTTTATATGGGTCTTCATTGGTGAGCCCATAAAAAGATGGAAGCATTTGGATCACACTAGACTTTATTTCATATTGTACCGCTGCTACTTCAGGTAATCGAATGCAAGATGGGAAAGTGTAAATGGTGGGAGTAAAGTACTCCCTCAGGAGTTTGGGTTGTTCTTCAGCCATCTTAAGAGGTGGGGATGATCCTAATGTTTTGATCTTAGCTCGAATGTTCCTAAGGGTTCGTTCTATTTCAGGGTCAAAAGGTAATAGGTTTTGTACTCTAGAACGACTACCGTGCATACACTAGTACTCGATCAATCAAGCATGCAATAAAAGAAAAACACATCAGTCCTTGATTTGTCCTAAAATCACTAGACAGCTCCTAACTGGTTTGAAGAGGGCACCTAAGCCTCCAATCCGGTCTAATGAACCGAGTTGACCAGGTAAGCTCCCAGGTAAGTGGAGGGGTCACGATGCGTTCGCAAAGGTCCCACTTAAAACCCACTTGCCTCGAACAGATGAACTGTCTCCCTTATAGGGACAAAGCTTGCCTAGACATCAACTAAGCCACAGAGCGAAATTGGTGCAACCTTCGGTGATCTTCGTCCTATTGAGCTCGAATGTCCCTAGGGGCCAACGTCTAATTGATTTTAATTAAAGATGACACTATGTGATATTGAGTTCACCTAAGTTGGGCAAGAGTCCGGTGATGAAATCCGGCTCTTATCTTGTTGGGGTGATTGCCCTTACTATGTGCAAATTGATTTGTGTATGTGTATCAAGCATGCATTCACAATTTTGCTATAATTAAAATCAAACAATCACCACAAAATTTCAAACCAATAATTAATTTAAATAAGAAAAGTTTAGAGGTTACCAAAGGGAATTTCTCCAGCAATTTAATTTTTTTTTTTTGCAAACCTCTACAGCATTTCTTTTCCGGCAGTTCTCCTTTTGATCATCCCAGATTTTTTTTCTCGATTCCTGATCAAATAATATATATAAAAAAATAAATAAAAATAAAAATAAAAATTAGTAAGGGAGAAAAAGAAGATAAGAAAAGTAACAATAATAGAAATTTTTTTAAATTTTTTTTTTAATTTTTAAATAATTTTTTTAATAAGAAAAATAACTATGCTAGCAATCCCCGACAACGGCGCCAAAAATTGATCGGTTATTTCAATTTCAAAAAATAAACCACGCAATAGCACGTATCCTGTAGGATAGTGATTACGGGTGTCGGTCCACAGGGATTGAAGAATAAGTTATTTTTCTTTTAAAAATAAATCAAGAAGAAGGATTTGCTAACTTGATTTAACTAAATTAATCTATGAGTACGAATTGAAATTTATCAAAGTAGATAGATCTAGGGTTTGGAATCCACCGCGTAGCATTGCATTAGGGACTGTGTTCTTAATTTTTATCTTTTGGAGATGCATGCAAATTGGCTACAAGCCTTTTAAAATAAAAGCATAAAGAGTGTTAGGAAGATCCATCTTCGGTGTAGCATGAAGTGTCTACCTAAGTATGCTAATCTAGGATGCAGCACACTTCATCTTCCTAGGCATGAATCATCTTAGACTACTTTAGCAAACATGATTAGTAACTAGCATGCTCAAAGTTTAAATATCATAAAGGAATATTTCATTGAAAATAAAAATTTAAACAAGCTCCAAAATAATAAAAAAAAAGAAGAACTACAATGCCCTGATACATTGCTAGGGCTTCATCCAGCCCTAGACTAGACGTTTAGCCGCGCATGGTGGCCGGATGTCCTTTCATCTTCAAATGAAAGCCTTCACCTCCCATTCTTCCCAATATATCACAAACTATTCTCTCTCCTCCCCTCTCTCTTCTTTTTTTATTTCTTTCTCTCGGCTTTCTCCTTCTTCTTCTTCACCGAAACAGGGGTTCCCCTGTTTTCTTCCGAACTGAGCTCCCCCCTGCCACCGAACGCCCTCCTCCTTTTATAGTGGATGAATGGCGTCAATGGCGTGGCTGGATCTTGGGAGGGATCCGTGGAGCGTTTGATTGTAGTGGCCGGAAATGAAGCCGGCCGCTGGATCGATGGAAGGTGGAGGGAAGAGGATGAGATGGCCGCGGGATCGATGGGAGGTGCTGATGCGGAGTATCTGGATCTCGGAGAAGCCGGGGACTGAGCTGTAGATGAATGCCGAGCTGGGTTTCCAGCGGTTGGGAGCCGATCACGGCTTGGTGCTAGGGATGAATCCGGACGGAAAGATGTTGCAGGTGCTGTGCGAACGATGAATTGGAAGCGTTACGATCGGAAGGAGAGGCGGGGGATCCGGTCGCTGGCTGCACCCCGTGGAACTCGTGCTGGAACGGGCTGATGCGGAGCATTTGATTCCCGACGGTTGGCTCGTTGATTGCAGCGGAGGAGTGATCGCCGGCGGAGCATCCGGGAATGAAGACGACGCCGTGACCGGATGCGGAAGACGCCCCGCTGATTTCCCTCTTGGGTTTGGCACGCGGCTGAGGGAGGATCGGGTTGTGGATCTGGCTGGCGGGCTCGACGGGAGGAGCCGTGGACGGTCGGGATGCACTGCGGGGAAGAAGATGAACAGTGGCTTTTTGTTTACATTATTATTTTTTTTTGTAACACTGTTCATATGAACAGTGTTACACGGGACACTGTTCATATGAACAGTGAATTCCCCGAAATTATTTTTATTTATTTTATTATATTCATTATTTTCTTTTTTTTGTGTTTTTAAATTTATAAATTTTATATGAAGGCAGGTAAAGAATTGGTTGGGAGTTACTTTGGGTTTGAAGTGGGTCATGATTGTTGATTTGGCTTGAACTTGTTCTCGAGCCCAATGTCATTTAGTTCTTACTAAACTGCTTCAGATTGGACTCAACCAGATCAGACCGTGACTTAATAAAAGGGTTAATCAAATATTTTCCTATACAATTATAACTTTCAATCAAATCAGGACCAAAGCCCATTTAGTTATAACCTTAGTCGGGTCAACACAATCTCCTTATATAATTTTTTTTGTAGTTTTCATGAAAGATTGCAACCAAGGGAGAGACAAGTTCAGAATCTAGTTTAAGAGAATAATTACCATATTTTAAACTTACTTCAATGTTTGTTCAATTTCATGGTAAAATATGTATTTATCAGTTTAAAAATATTGATAAGTGCTATGGAAAGGTAACTAAATTATAAATTATTAAGCACTTATCAATTCTCTAATTTGCAAAATGGGTATCGGTGCCTGGACCTGGTCACAACCATTTTCTCAACTTGTTTCCTCAACAGTTGCATTAGCTTCATCGATAGTGAAAGGATCCCTTTGTGGGCTGCATGCATTTATTTTCAAAAATTATAGAAGCATTTAAAAATTAAACTATTTAATTTTCATGCATGCTAGAGATAAGATCTCTACAACAAAAATAAGAACCATAATTTAAATATTTAAGTAATGCATAAATCAATGATTGTATGTCTAACATATAATTCTGAAATTTCAACAATCCTGAAATTTCAGCAACCATGTTTAAGATCTAATCTTAACTTTAATGAGATCAAATCTCATACCTAATTCCTTGGAGATCTTGGATGACTCCTTGATCACGCTTTGCAGCCGCACACGTGTTCGGCCTCTATAGATTGTCCACACGAAGCTCTAGGTAGATCGTTTTCCGCGGAAGTGCTAGCTCGTGCAGGAACACTGCAGTGGCTGAAGCTTTCTCCTTCTAAACACTCAACCTTTGATCGTTCTTCAAAGAGATGGAGGATGGATGTGAGGAAGAAGGAGAAGAAAGGATGGAGGCCCTCAAAAAATCTTTTCAAAATTTTTTGAAACCTCTAAATATTTTATATTCTGAACATAGGCGTGGGGGTCTTTTATAGCCAAAAGACCCCCCCACGCCTCACACCTAATTTAGCCAATTAATTTGGCTGATAAAATCCCCCAAAAATTATGGTAATTTTGCATCTAAGAGGAGATAAACATATCCAAATTTCGTATATTTTGGATCCCTAAAAGATAGGAATTCATGCATCCAAAGTTCAGCCGCAGACCACCCTATTTCATGCGCCATGCAATCCCTACAAATTAGGAAATTCATATAAATCGTTTTAGGAAGATTTGAGACACCATTTTTATAGAAACTATAGCCCCATGCCTCCTCTCTTCTCATGCCAATTTTTGGCTAAAAATAAATAGGATAGACATGGAAAATCTGGGGGATAAATCAAGGTATCATTCTTCTCCAAGAAGGATAAGGATGGGTTCCTAAAATTTAGGGATTCTTCTCCTTTTCTAATTCTGATTATTTGGACTCATAATCCTCATCAAATAAGGTCTTCTAATTGATTTGGATCAAGCCCAATCTAATTGGGTCAAGTTCCATCAATTGGGTCAAGCTCAATCTACTTGGGTTGAACCCAATCCAATTAAGTCAAACCCTGATGGAGCCCAAATTGAATCATATTCAATTTGGCTCAACCTAAGCCTAATTACTCAATCAAATTGAGTTCATTAGCAATCTAATTGCTAATTAGTCCTCCAATAATTTAATAATTATTTTAATGCAACTTTTGCTTATGATAATTTGTCAATCGAATTGACCAAATTAGCCCTAAATGATTCTTAATCATCAATCAGCTATTTGATCAACCTAGAAACTTCTATGCATGTGACCCCATAGGTTCGTATGGGCCTAAGCCGGTAGCATAAGAACAACTTCTTGTACTAATCAAAATGACCATCTAGCAATGGTACCCAACGTCCGAATAGGCCGAATGATTGCAAAGCAACATTCAAGAATTCTTGAACTATGGTTGTCGTACAATTCTTCCCTATGACTCCAAATGCTCAGGACGACTTCAGAGTTCACTGTCAACTCTATAATAAGTACATCCTCTATGTGATCAACTTTAGAAATTCTGTGACTCCTCACAAGGATTATCCTGGCCAAGATTTTGCTAAATTGAACACAAAGCATTATCTTCTATTTTTAGGAGGGGTCAATTCCATCTTGACTCACATACAGATTTTGCAAATACTTGACTGCACCCAATAACCTTCCATCCCAGAATTAGAAATTCTGCTAGTCCGGTACCAAAGTACAATGAGTTGCTTGCTAATCACTGTGGTGATCTCAGGTCTGAGGGATACTTATACCCATATCCACTCGGAACATCTCTTGATAGTAGAGCATTCCGGAATTGCTCATGTTCAGTGAAATGTACCCCTACACTTCACCTGTGTAACATATCAGTGTATCCACACTCCTTGGTTAAGAGGACAACCAACGTATATGTAACACGATGATCTAATCTTGATTATGTTGTCGTCCTAGGTAACAGCATATCATTTGGTCGCGAACATGTTTAAGGACTCGAAGATAAATCCTCCTTTATCATAAAATAAGTCCTAAGGACTTCATCATATAAGAGTTCATTTGAAGATGTTCAATGAAATGATGAATAATGCCAAATAACACTTTATTAATTTATCAATTCATTTACAAAATTCAATCATTAATATACTGACGATTGACACTTAGGATACAATTTCCAACAACTCCCACTTAGCCTAATGCCAATCGGCACAGTATCTAATACCCATCTTCGACTTGTATTCATTGAACTCTTTGATGCCAATGACTTTGGTAAATAGGTCAGCCATATATTCTTTTATATCAATTTTCTGTAGATCAATATCACCTTATTCTATAATCTTCTGAACCAGGTGATAGCATCGCAGAATATGCTTGATCCGCTGATGTGCTTTAGGTTCTTTTACTTGAGCTATGGCTCCAGTGTTATCATAAAATATAGGAACTGGACCATCAATGGAGGGTGCCACTCCAAGCTCGGTGATAAACTTGCGTAACCAGACGGCTTCCTTGGCTGCATCAGATGCTGCGATATATTCTGCTTCATATGTAGAATCTGGCACTGTGTGCCGCTTGGAACTCTTCCAGAAGATAGCACAATCCTTAAGAGTAAAGATATAACCTGACACACTCTTATTATCATCTCGATCTGATTGAAAACTGGAATCAGTATATCCCTCAAGTTTCAAATCAGAATCACCATAGACAAGCCACTGGTCCTTAGTATTTCTCAAATACTTAAGGATAGTTTTCACAACCTTCCAATGGTTGCTACCTGGATCAGACCGGTATCTACTCACTACTCCTAATGAGTATGCCACGTCTGGTTTAGTACACATCATGGTGTACATTATAGATCCCACTGCCGAAGCATATAGAATTCTATCCGTACTCTCTTTTTCTTAAGGAGTTGTCGAACAATCCTTCTTAGAGAGATTAATTTCATGGCCCATCGGAAGATAGCCTTTTTTGGAATTGATCATGCTGAACCTCTTCAGTATAGTATCAATGTATGTAGATTGGGATAATCCAAGCAATCTTTTAGATCTATCTCTATAGATCTTTATCCCAAGGATGTAAGATGCTTCACCCAAATCTTTCATGGCAAATTGAGATGATAACCAGACTTTTATTTCTTGTAATGCAGGGACATCATTCCCAATTAATAGAATGTCATCCACATACAAAACTAGAAATATAATTACTGAACCATTGACCCATTTATAAATGCAGAGTTCTTCTTCATTCTTAATGAAGGCATATGTTCTGATTACCTTATCAAAACGTAAATTCCAACTCCGTGAAGCTTGCTTTAATCCATAAATGAATTTTTGAAGCTTGCACACTTTAGACTCATTGCAGATATAAAACCTAGGTTGTATCATATATGTTGCTGGTGGTCCAAACCGAGAACGATTGGCACAGCGGTGTGAACGGGGTTCCGTTTGGGTTGCCTTGGTTGGTGTTGATTGCGCTCCACTTTCCACCGGAAAATCTGCAAGCAAGCCTCGCACCACCACTGGGGTAGTGGGGGCCCTCCGACGATCAAGTCAGAGGAGATTGGAGGAGAAGGAGAGATAATAGTAGCAAGTAGGAGAATGCTCTGGAAGTTCTTGCTTACCCCCCCTTCTTCCCCCGGCCGCATATATACCAGGCTGGGGGGTCTTTCAGGGGGGTTCGTCATCGTGGGGCACGATGGAGCTGCCACTGACACGGCCGTTACAGGGCGTCGTGGGGCAGCGCTGGGTACGGACATGACAGGGCGTAGTGGAGCTCCGCCTTGTACGGCCGTTACAGGGGATCGTGGAGCAGCGCCAGATACAACCGTTGCAGGGAGTAGTGGAGCAGGAGGCTGCGGCGTGCCTCTGGGGAATAGCCTGTCGTTGTTGAGAGATGTCCGACTCGGGGTCGGGCTGCGGAGACGAAGATGTCCGACTCGGGGTCGGATTGCTGGATCAAGGGGCAGCCGACTCGGGGTCGGGCTGCGGAGCCGAAGATGTCCGACTCGGGGTCGGATTGCTGGATCAAGGGGCTGCCGTAGTCTTCCTGGGCGCGCGTGCCGGTCACGTGGGGCATGGTGGCTAAGTTCCCCCGTAACAGTAGCCCCCCACTTCCGAGCCTGGAACCAGAAGGGGAACGGGTGAAGGGAGTGATGCTTCGTGATTGCCGCCATCCCTCGGAGAGGCGCGCGCGCTTCGAGCTCCCCGCCTACTTTATGGCGTATGGCGGTTGTTGCTGACCTGGCAGTCTGAGGATTTCGGCGGACATCCTTCCTTAATGGCGTCGATTCGCCTTTGGGGCGCGAGCGACCCTTCGGCAGCCAGGCGTCCTCTGGCGTCACCGTGGCGTCACCCACCTTTCCGCCTATTTAACCGGGGGCCCTCCTCCGTCCGCCTTTCTCTTTACAGACATCTCCGAGTTTCTCCTTTGCGCTGCCGTCATTGCCGTCGGACTGTTCGCTTGCTCCTCCTTTGACGCTTTCGGAGCCGTTCTTCCTTTTCTTCCGGTGAGTTGCCCCATTCTTCAATTTAAGGCTCTCCATACTTTCTCCTTTTGTATTAGGGTACTCCAGTCGTTCCGGTCCTTTCTCCCTTCTTGACCCCGTCCTGACCGTAGATTCACTGGCCATTAGGGATGGGCGAAGTGAGAGCAGACCGCATTAAGTCGGAGCTGGTCGCTGAAGACCTAGATAGGTTCGTGGCTCGATACCACCTTCCCGAGGCCTGCAATGTTACGCTCCCGGGGCCTGAGGAGAGGATGTCCCATCCTCTTCCAGGGAAGGTCGCCATCAATGAGGGCATCCTTCAGGCCGGGTTTCGCTTTCCCCCCTCGGACTTAGTCGTTTAGGTGCTTCGGGGTTTAAGAGTGGCGCCGACGCAACTGGTGCCGAACTCATGGCGCGCCCTGACGGCCTTTCAGGTTCTCTGCCGCATGCACGAGGTTCCCGCCACCCTGAATGTCTTTTGGGAATGCTACGGCCTGAGCGGCCACCCCCAGGACAAAGGGTGGTGGTGCTTTGCGGCGCGGCGAGGGTGCGGCCTCGTCAAGGAGGCTCCTACCTCCATTCACGGCTGGAAGGGGCGCTTCTTTTTCGTTGACGCAGATCCCTCTTGGGGAATCAGGGCAACCTGGGAGACGCCGATGAAGTCCCCGATTGGCCTATCGAGGTTGTCGAGGGAGGAATCCGATGGCGTCGCCGTCTTGAAGGGGTTGGTTGCCGAGGGCCGGCTCGCCCCGGTGGCTCGCCTTATTTCCGAGGATACCTTGGTGAACGTCGGTCTGAGCTCGGTCCCCGCTGACCGTGAGCCCGCCACCATTTCTTTTTTAGCTCTTTTCTCCTCTTTCGTCTCGTTCTCTCCTTCAGTTTCTCAACCTCCGACCACCTCGTCCTTTTTGCAGAGATCGACGACGTCATGCGGTCGGACGAGGCAACGGCTGTTGGTAGGACGTCCCTACTGGAAGCAGTCCGGAGGAAGAAACGAGCTCCTCCGAGCGGGGCCCCACCGGCGAAGAAGTCCCGCCGGCAGGTGACTCCGACGCCGACAGACGGGTCCGGACCCACCGATCAGGGGGACGCCGCAGGTGCGGACCGGCAGTTGATGCTGTATCAGCCCTCCGATGCCGAGACTACCGTTTCTCCGGAGGCATCACCCGGGCGCGCCCAAGATGGACGGGTCGGACGTGATCGGTCACCAGCCCAGCCTTCGACTCGGTCGGCTCCGGATGATACGAGGAGGGACGCGCCGAGGCCCCGGCCGAGCGGGACCCTGTCAATTCCAGGGGCGGTCCCCGCCCCGAGCATGGTCAGCATGACTCTTCCCCAAGCGACGGGTAAGGGTAAGGCTGCAGAACCACCGTCCGACTCCGGAGAGAAGTCGGGGTCGGCCTTCACTTTCGCCGGCGCCCGAAACCTCATCGAGACGGTGCTGCTGGAGAAGGACCGCAGGCGGGTCCGGGAGATGAGGGTCCCTGACGTTGGGGCTGCCAGCTGCGTCTGTCTCATGTCGGTGAGTGTTCTTTTGGTCGCTTTCATCATTTATAGGCTCTGTTGATCCCCGCCTGATGCCCTCGTTTTTCTTATCTCTTAGCTCGCCCAGTACATGATCCGCCTGGAGGAATGCTACGAGGAACAGGCGAGGCTTCTGGCGAGGGCCGAGAGCCAACTGAAGGCAGTAGAGGAGGGAGGTCAGGCTGCGGCGGGGAGGACGACCAGGGACCTCGAGATGAGGCTCCAGGTGGCCGAAGAGCGGGCACTCGGCTTCGTCACCCTCGAGAAGCAACTGTTGGAGGCTCAGGAGCAACTCAAGGTTGCCTCGGGTCTCGAGGGCGAGATCAAGAAGGCGGAGGAGCGGGCCGAGAAGCAGTCCCGGAAGGCTGTCGACTACCGGGAGAGGTGGGAGAAGGCCCAACAGTCAGCCGACAACGCCCGCAACCGAACCCGGTCTCTTGAAGCCAAGCTGGGCGAATTGGAGTCGGCCTTGGAGAAGTCCCGCGCGAGCGACCAGGAGCTTCATTCGCGCCTGGAGGAGGCTGAGGCTGCTCGCATTGCTGCCGAGGCGAAGCACAAGGAGGCTCAGGCTGATCTGCTGAGGGTCTCCTCCGAGGCGGACGACCGGATTGTGGGGAAGGTCTTGGAGGCGAAGGCTCAGATTATGGAGCGGGCAGAGGCGGCGCTGGCCGAGAAGAGTGCGGAGATCGGGCGTCAGGCGGTACAGGCTTATCGTCAGTCCGCCGAGTTCACCCGTGATATGTCGGAGGCGGTACAGGCCTATCGTCAGTCTGACGAGTTCGTCCGTGACATGTCGGACGCGGGGTCCGACTCCTTTGTCTTAGGCTTCGAGGAAGGCCTGGCAAGGGTGTCGGCTAAGTACCCCGAAATTGACCTGAGTGGGATCTCCCTTCTCGACTCCCCTCCGGCGCCATTGCCTGCTGCTTCTCCAACCGTCTCCCTACCCCCTGCGGACGTGCCCGGCGTTCCCGACCCGGGGGTTCCTCCAAGCTGACCTTCTGTATTTTTGTTCTTTTCTTTGTATGTTGGCATTTTGCCAAGTTGTATGGGTCTCGGCCCTGAAACAATGAAAGTTAATGCAAATAGAGTTTCTTCATTTCACTTTCGTTCTCCTTCTTTTTAACTCTTGGTAGCGTCTCGCTGACTCCCGACTCTTGAAATTCTTCTGGCGCTAGGCCAGGTATCTG
The DNA here is from genome assembly GCF_051530095.1 of Phoenix dactylifera. Lineage (NCBI taxonomy): Eukaryota > Viridiplantae > Streptophyta > Magnoliopsida > Arecales > Arecaceae > Phoenix > Phoenix dactylifera. The sequence goes on from NC_143191.1 coordinate 17,176,700, forward strand.
AGGGTTAGGCCTCAGGGAATTCTTCCGGCGCTAAGCCAGGCATCCGAGGGTTAGGCCTCAGGAACTTCTTCCGGCGCTAAGCCAGGCATCCGAGGGTTAGGCCTCAGGAACTTCTTCCGGCGCTAAGCCAGGCATCCGAGGGTTAGGCCTCAGGAAATTCTTCTGGCGCTAGGCCAGGCATCTGAGGGTTAGGCCTCAGGGAATTCTTCCGGCGCTAAGCCAGGCATCCGAGGGTTAGGCCTCAGGGAATTCTTCCGGCGCTAAGCCAGGCATCCGAGGGTTAGGCCTCAGAAAATTCTTCTGGCGCTAGGCCAGGCATCCGAGGGTTAGGCCTCAGGGAATTCTTCCGGCGCTAAGCCAGGCATCCGAGGGTTAGGCCTCAGGAACTTCTTCTGGCGCTAAGCCAGGCATCCGAGGGTTAGGCCTCAGGAACTTTTTCCGGCGCTAAGCCAGGCATCCGAGGGTTAGGCCTCAGGAACTTCTTCCGGCGCTAGGCCAGGCATCCGAGGGTTAGGCCTCAGGAAATTCTTCTGGCGCTAGGCCAGGCATCCGAGGGTTAGGCCTCAGGAAATTCTTCCGGCGCTAAGCCAGACATCCGAGGGTTAGGCCTCAGGGAATTCTTCCGGCGCTAAGCCAGGCATCCGAGGGTTAGGCCTCAGAAACTTTTTCCGGCGCTAAGCCAGGCATCCGAGGGTTAGGCCTCAGGAAATTCCGCTCGTTGGTCGGCCAAGGCTGGCGCAAGCCGAGGCGACCGGTCGGGGCTTCAGGCTAGTTTGCTCCCGAGATGATCATCGAGTTAGCCTGGCATCCGAGGGCCAAGCCTCGGGAGATTCCGCTCGTTGGTCGGCCAAGGCTGGCGCAAGCCGAGGCGACCGGTCGGGGCTTCAGGCTAGTCTGCTCCCGGGATGACCATCGGGTTAGCCTGGCATCCGAGGGCCGAGCCTCGGGAGATTCCGCTCGTTGGTCGGCCAAGGCTGGCGCAAGCCGAGGCGACCGGTCGGGGCTTCAGGCTAGTCTGCTCCCGGGATGATCATCGGGTTAGCCTGGCATCCGAGGGCCGAGCCTCGGGAGATTCCGCTCGTTGGTCGGCCAAGGCTGGCGCAAGCCGAGGCGACCGGTCGGGGCTTCAGGCTAGTCTGCTCCCGGGATGATCATCGGGTTAGCCTGGCATCCGAGGGCCGAGCCTCGGAAAATTCCGCTCGTTGGTCGGCCAAGGCTGGCGCAAGCCGAGGCGTCCGGTCGGGGCTTCAGGCTAGTCTGCTCCCGGGATGATCATCGGGTTAGCCTGGCATCCGAGGGCCGAGCCTCGGAAGATTCCGCTCGTTGGTCGGCCAAGGCTGGCGCAAGCCGAGGCGACCGGTCGGGGCTTCAGGCTAGTCTGCTTCCGGGATGATCATCGGGTTAGCCTGGCATCCGAGGGCCGAGCCTCGGAAAATTCCGCTCGTTGGTCGGCCAAGGCTGGCGCAAGCCGAGGCGACCGGTCGGGGCTTCAGGCTAGTCTGCTCCCGGGATGATCATCGGGTTAGCCTGGCATCTGAGGGTTGTCAGGCCTCAGGAAATTCCGCTCGTTGGTCGGCCAAGGCTGGCGCAAGCCGAGGCGACCGGTCGGGGCTTCAGGCTAGTCTGCTCCCGGGATGATCATCGGGTTAGCCTGGCATCCGAGGGCCGAGCCTCGGGAAATTCCGCTCGCTGGTCGTGCGCCTGTCGCTTGCCGCCCGACGGGATTTCTCCGTGGCCAGCTGCGATCGTGTTTCTCCTCCTCTCCAAGCGTCGCCTGGGGAACACCAGATGGGCATTAAATGCTAATTGAGGGGTTACCTGGGAAATCGGATCGCCAGTTGCTGCTTGCGAGGAGTGTCAGTTAAGCGGCCGCGATACGCGCGTTCTTCGAGGCGAATGCGGCCTGGGCGCGAGCGGAGATATGTGGACCTAGGGGTACAGGCCACCCGGAGTGTCCTGCACAAAGAATGCGATTAAGGAGAATAACGCTTAGGAAATCGTGAGAAGATACGCCTCGAGAGCCGGATCGGCTCCGGATTCAATGCGCCCGCATTTATTGGAGCCACCCGCATCGGAACGACCGGGGGGCCGCAGTTTGGCTATAAATATAGGTGCAGGTGCGATGGAGCCTGCCAAGCCGGAGCTGTTCAGGTTGCCATGGATCGTGGGCCTCCTCTCCGGCGCATGGTTGAGAGACCCCTACCGAAGGAACGGGAGGCGCGCCCTTCGCGACTTCTGCCAACTAGCCGTTTCATCTGGGATCAACAAGGAGGTTCTCCCCGGCGGAACTCCGCTCTAGGCGTTTCATCCGGGATCACGTCTCCCCTCCTTGAAGTTCGGCCTCCCGATTGAGCTCCGCACCAGGCGCTTGATCCGGGACCGCGCCTCCATATGCTCTTCTCCCTTGTATTCCTTCTCTCCCCTAACACTGGGGAGGACCGGAATATCCCTTGGAGGTGGCGTTCCCCTGGAGGCAGCGGGAGCTTCTTCTGCGGCGGCTCCTCGTCTTTTTCGTGAGGCGTGGATGGCGCCTCTGGGTAGGAGCAGTGTGGACTTCTCCTTCGTCCACTTCTTCTTCATCCGCGCTAGCTCTTCGTCTTTTTCGTGAGACGTCGATGGCGCCTCCGGTTGGAAGCACCCACTTCCGGTGGGATTGCAGCCGCTTCGGATGGAGGTTTCGGGATCCCAGATCTCCAGCTCCTCGGAGTCTCCACCTATTCTTTACTTTCTTTACACCCTAATTCTCCTCTGGAAATTCCTTGTAATCACACGAGCACGCCATTGTAACCAGAAATTATTGAAATGAAAAGTGTTATACATTTTTGAACCGTCTTTCCGGCATTGTCGTTCTACTGGTAATACATCCGCAGGTTAGCGGAATTCCAGCTCCTTGGAATTTCTCGACCATCTAGGGCCTCCAACTGGTAGGAGCTAGGTCGGTTTACCCAGCGAACCCTATACGGGCCTTCCCAATTTGGCGCTAGCTTCCCACCTTCCGCAGGTTGAGATGCTTTAGCTCACCTTAGCACCAGATCTCCGATTCTGAAAAGCTTCGGTCGGACCTTGGAGTTGTAATATCGGGCCACCCTCCGCTGATACATCGCCATCCGAACCTGCGCCATTTCCCTCGCTTCTTCCAAGAGATCCAGGTTCCCTCGGAGTTGCTCCGAATTGGCCTCGGGTCGGTGCGCGGCCACCCGAGGTGAGGGGAGTCCGAGCTCCACGGGGACAACGACTTCCGTGCCATAGGTTAGGCTGAAAGGCGTCTCCCCGGTAGGGGTCCGATGCGTGGTCCGATACGCCCAAAGGACATTCTCGAGTTCTTCGACCCAAGCTTGCCCCGTCCGACCGATTCGCGCTTTGATTCCTTGGAGGATTGTCCGATTTGTGACCTCGGCCTCGCCGTTGGTTTGGGGATGCGACACAGATGTGAACCGATGCTCGATCCCGAACTCCTCGCAGAAGTCACGGAAATGCTTGTTGTCGAACTGTCGGCCATTATCCGAGATGAGGACCCGAGGTACCCCAAATCGGACAATGATGTTCTTCTTCACGAACTTCCGGACTTGCGCCTCCGTGATAGTGGCCAGCGGCTCTGCCTCCACCCACTTGGTGAAGTAGTCGATTGCAACAATCAAAAATTTCCGCTGAGCTGAAGCGACGGAAAATGGTCCGAGGATATCCATTCCCCACTGGGCGAAGGGCCAGGGTGCAGTGATTGGTGCCAAGGGGACAGAAGGGACTCTCTGGACGTTGGCGTGGCGCTGGCAGGCGTCGCATTTCCGTACATGATCCTTTGAGTCCTCCAACAAGGTAGGCCAATAATAGCCTTGCCTCATGATCTTGTGCGCCAAGGACCTAGCCCCCAAGTGCGATCCGCAAACGCCTTCGTGGACTTCGCCGAGGACGTAGGCCGCTTCCGAGGGGCGGAGGAACTTTAAGAGGGGGGCGGATGTTTTGTGCAACAATTGTCTGGACAAGCTCATCTTTTGGAAGGCCTCGTAAAACAAAATATCAGCTGAGCTTCCACTATCCACAAGAACACGCCTTACGTCATAGTTTGCCATAGTGAGGGAGATCACCGTGGCGTCATCGTGGGGGGTCTGAACCCCCTTTACATCTTCATCACAAAAAGTGATTACATTACCGACCCTCTGCCTCTTTGCGACGGCTGCCCCTGACGCTTCAGTCGAGCCCCCTGCGTTCCTCTCGGGCCGGGGGCAGCCCCCAGTGATAGTGTGGACCACACCCGCGACGGGTCGATTCTGCTCCCGAGGCTCCTGAGGGGCCGGATCGGCCGGACGCGGGTCTGCGGGGGGACGTCGGTCGTTCACATATCGACCGAGATGCCCTCGGCGGATGAGAGCCTCGATCTCGTCCCGAAGCTGGAAGCAGTCTTCGGTGTCATGGCCGTGGTCCCGGTGGTACTCACAGTACGCCCGAGAGGGCCTCCTCCCAGGAATCTTCTTCATCTGTCTCGGGACCGGGAGGTCCTCCCGCCCCTTGATTTCCATGAGGATCTAGGCCCGGGGAGTCAGGAGAGGAGTGTACCGATTGAAACGTCGGGGCGGAGAACGAGGGCGTAGGGCGCCGTGGTTCCTCGCCGGTGACAGGCTTCTGCGCCGACGTTGAGGCGTCGGGCTCCTCCTCTGGCGTGCCTCTTTTCGCCTTTTCTTCCCGAGCTTTGGAGGGATCTCGGCGGCCTCCTTGCTCCGGTGGGCGGCCGCCTCCTCGGCGTCCGCATACTGGTTCGCCCGGGACAACAGCTCCGGGAAGCTCCGCGGTAGGCGTTTGTCCAGGGAGAAGGTGAGTCTGCCCTTTCGGAAGCCACGCTTCAGGGCTGAAAGAGCCACTTCCTGGCTCAGGTTCCGGACTTCCAGCGTAGCCTTGTTGAAGCGGGTAAGATAATCCCGCAAGCTTTCTCCCTCGTTTTGCCGGACATCAAAGAGGGAGTTGGAGACCAGTCGCCGCCGGCTACTGACGGCGAAATGGGTGATGAAGAGGCGAGTAAACTGGTCGAAGGACTGGATTGAGTTAGCCTCCAAGCCGGCGAACCACGCCCTTGCCGGGCCACGGAGGGTCGCCGGGAAGGCCTTGCAGAGGAGAGGATCTGATGCTCCGTGGAGGAGCATAAGGGTCCTGAAACTCTCGACGTGATCCCGCGGGTCCGCCGCCCCGTCATAGGGCTCGATCGCCGGCATTTTAAACCCCGGCGGATTCGGGGTCCGCAGGATCCTCGAGGCAAGCGCCGGCTGGGAGGAGATCTCCAAGTCGGCGAAGGGATCTTTGGAGTGGCCCTTCAGGACCTGGAGTTGTCGGTGGAGATCGTCCACCCGCCGGTCCAGGGAGCGCGACCGATGGGTGGGAGACAAGGTGCACCGAGAGGGGGACCGACTGGAGCGCGGGTTCCTTGAGGACTGGGGGGTCTGGGAACGCGCCCGGGCCCGCCTCTCGTACCCCGCGCAGCTCCGATGGGAAGGTCCCGGCAGAATGGACCGTGCTCGAGAATCTTCCTCGCGCCGGCGCTCCTCCCCATGGGAGAGGAAGGAGCGCGGGTTGAGGAGGACAGGTGAGCGCTCAGGGAGCAGCGGCTCCTGGGCCCGCTGCGGCGCCCGAGACATCACACCCTGCAGGTTCTGCACTGCCTCCGCGAGGGTGCGAACCTGCTGGGCTAACTGGTCGAACTGAGCGGCTTCGACCATCTGAATGGGGGGTGGAACGGTGGAGTGTTGCTGAGAATGTGTTGGAGACGCGGCGTCCTCCCGGCCGGAGGCGCGAGAGGCCCCGCGACCGGAGGCATTGGAAGCTCCACGACCACCTCGCCGTGCCATTACGATCGCTCTGAGATTCGGTGCCCTCCTTCTAGCGCCAACTGTTGCTGGTGGTCCAAACCGAGAACGATTGGCACAGCGGTGTGAACGGGGTTCCGTTTGGGTTGCCTTGGTTGGTGTTGATTGCGCTCCACTTTCCACCGAAAAACCTGCAAGCAAGCCTCGCACCACCACTGGGGTAGTGGGGGCCCTCCGACGATCAAGTCAGAGGAGATTGGAGGAGAAGGAGAGATAATAGTAGCAAGTAGGAGAATGCTCTGGAAGTTCTTGCTTACCCCCCCTTCTTCCCCCGGCCGCATATATACCAGGCTGGGGGGTCTTTCAGGGGGGTTCGTCATCGTGGGGCACGATGGAGCTGCCACTGACACGGCCGTTACAGGGCGTCGTGGGGCAGCGCTGGGTACGGACATGACAGGGCGTAGTGGAGCTCCGCCTTTTACGGCCGTTACAGGGGATCGTGGAGCAGCGCCAGATACAACCGTTGCAGAGAGTAGTGGAGCAGGAGGCTGCGGCGTGCCTCTGGGGAATAGCCTGTCGTTGTTGAGAGATGTCCGACTCGGGGTCGGGCTGCGGAGACGAAGATGTCCGACTCGGGGTCGGATTGCTGGATCAAGGGGCTGCCGACTCGGGGTCGGGCTGCGGAGCCGAAGATGTCCGACTCGGGGTCGGATTGCTGGATCAAGGGGCAGCCGACTCGGGGTCGGGCTGCGGAGCCGAAGATGTCCGACTCGGGGTCGGATTGCTGGATCAAGGGGCTGCCGTAGTCTTTCTGGGCGCGCGTGCCGGTCACGTGGGGCATGGTGGCTAAGTTCCCCCGTAACAATATATACTTTCTTTTCTAAATTTTTATTTAAAAAGGCGGTTTTTGTTAGATGTATGCCCTAGAAGCCAATCTGGCTGACACATTATTAATTCTAAGGACATAATTTTGTACTTGACTATTTATTATTGAATAAATAAAAGGCATCTTTTCATTCATATTGTTTATGTGTCTATGAATCGTCCAAGGAATTAATAAGATGATGATACATATTCTCAAGAGTTGAGAATTTGAGCCATGTATCATTGGTGATTAATTTCTAAATGCTCCTGATCAATGAATCATCACGAGGACGGTGATCGATCCGATCAGTGCACAGATCACTTTTCTTCTGGATGGACGAGACTTGAGTCCACAGTGTAGGGACACTGAAGTGATAGTGCAGGTGCTTGTTAGAGAACAAGGGTACTGAGCGTGACCAAGACAAGAAGTCACTTGGATGTCTATCCACTCGTCAGTGACTTGCTTGATGTTGCAGTAGTGTAACTGGTCCTTTGACCTGCGGTGCTTTGGCTACTCACAGTGAGGTTATTGTAGTTTGACTGCACACATACATGGTCTCTAGCCATATGGGTCCATGCAGTGTAGATTGGCTGCAGTAGGTTCACTGTAGGAGTAGGGTATGCACCTATAAGGAATCTATCGACCTTGATAGAAGAGGAGTGATCCTATGTGATTTGTTAGACTGAGTTCTAAGACCTTGGCCAGGGCAGTAATATAAAGTGGAAAAAGAGTTTTCCACCATCGAACTCAAGTCGAATAAATCTTGACATATGACAGACGATGGGGTTTGACGAGTTGTCCATGACCTCCGTCCTGTAGGGATCCACGATAGTAGGATTGTATCACATGTTAACTGCACCTAGATGTTCATCATTCCATTCTGTTGGGTAGCCACTACATGCTGCTAGGTGTCACTGGTGGATGGTGGGACTCACAGGGATTATCTCGATGATCGATAAACCCTAATGAGTTGAGTTGGAATCGTTCCAACCCATTGAAAGGAGTTTTCAATGATATTGAGATAGAGATCACAATATATCTCACTACCAGTCAGAATAGAACCTATGGGGTCACACACACTAGAAGTATTGACCGATCCGATGGTTGAAATCGTGATTAAGAATCACAAGTAATCAATTTGATTGATAAAGAAGTTGAAGAAGGAACCAAGGAAATTAATTAATTGGACTTGAAACAAGAGTCCTACTTCGGGTAGGATTCCTAGAATCCTAATTGGATTAGGACTGGGAATCCTAGTTGGAGTAGGACTGGGATTCCTACTTGGAATAGGATTCCTACAATCCTAATGAGATTAGAAATTTTGAATTAAAATAGGATTCCTACTTGGAGTAGGATTCCTAGAAATCCTAATTAGATTAGGACTTCGGATTCAAATAGAGTCCTAATTGGATTAGGACTAAAATTAAACAAATCCTAATTGGATTAGGATTCCTTAAGTCTAAATTAATTAATAATCTAATGAATCAACATGACTCCTAATTGGATTAGGATTGAAGAGTTCAATTGAGTCATGGTTCATTCAAGTCCTAGTTGGATTAGGACTAGCATAGATTGAACCCAATTGGCTAATCCTAATTGGATTGGGATTAAACCATAAGAGAGGCACCCAATCCTCTTTGGAAGAGGATTAGGGCATCACAAGAAGGAGGGATCACACCCCTCCTCCTCTCCTTGTGTGCGGCATGAAGAGAGGGGCCGGCGCCCCCCTTCTCTCTTTGGAAAACCATCTAGGGCTCCTACTTTGGAGGAGCCCTTGATGGCTATAAAAGGCACCATGAGGCCGGCGCCCTAGGGCATTGGAATCCTCTTCCTCTTGTGCCGTGGCCACCCTCTTCCTCTCTTTAGTTGCAGCCGCAAGCAAGGGTAGAAGCTCACCAAGTGTTGGCGGCCTCCTCCTCTACCCTTTCTTCATCCAATGCAAGCAACAGAAGAAGGCTGCGTAGGGGCTCATCTTCTTCCTCTTCTTCATCCTTCTTCTTCCTCCTCTCAAGCACTTTCAAGAGTTGAAAGAAAGAGAGGAGATCAGCCATCAAAGGAAGTCTCTGCAAGGGAGCTAGCACCCCGGGGAGACAAGGAAACATTGATCGGTCCTCTACTTCGTATGGATACCCGTAGAGGCCGGACGTTTGAACGGCTTCAAGCGAACCCTCTTCCAAAACCACGAATTCAGATTTGCGGTGATCATCTACCCGCGCAAGGTGAAGATTTGATCTTCCTAATAGTTTTAAAAGTTTTAATTCTTACCTAATTACGAAAGGTCTCGAAACAACGTTCATGCGATGAACGTCGAACCCGTGCATGCCGATTCCGCTGCCATCTGATTTAATTTTTGAAATATCAGCGGCATGGGCGGGTTCCCAACAGTGGTATCAGAGCCTAGGCTTCGTAGATTAAGGTAAGAATTAAATATCTAAAGGCTTATTAGATCTGAAAATTGAATGATCATGCATGCTGAAAAATTCTGCATGCAGATTTTTCAGGGGTGCTGATTTTTGCATGCTGATTTTTATGTGATAAAAAGATGATTCTAATTGTATTGTTAATGGGATTACAAAGTTTAGAATCATGATTAGCATGATCAGCGACCTATGTCATGATATAATCAGTTAGTTTTCAGATCTGAAAATTATAATTGTTGCATACGGTGATGATCATAGGATTCAAACCCTTTTGGTATCAAATGTAATGACCTGCGATGTGATCTGCAATGTCATGTAATTTTTCAGATGCTTGCATGCATCTTATTTGATGTTTTGAGAGGCCTGCGTGCCTCCTAAAAGGAGATGTAATTTATTTTTATTTTTTTACATCTGATTGTATTTCTGTGATGTGATGTACATCAACGATCAAGCTGAAGCAAAGGCATGAGATGAAAGGTGATCTAAGCGGTTGATGGCGATGGGATCAAGAGTTGATCAAGGATCGAATCAAGGAGGCTTAGAACCAATTCAAGAGTTGAAGACCACTTGATCGATTGATGTGCATGTGCTTGTAATACGACCTAATTAGAATCCATGATCATCACCTATTTAAAGTTTAACTTTATTTGATGCTGCGATTATAACTGCCTGTGATGTACCGTTTGCATGAGATGTGAATGCGAGTCGGGTAGATAGGTTTACATGTGATGTAGCAAACCCAATTGAGACCTAAATCAAAACCTCCTCAATCAAGTCGAGAGTGAACCGACATGAGCAAGTCATATTAGATTAATCGATCTAATTGGTGTCTAGGAAAGCATGAAAGGTGGTTACTTAATTAGGACCTTACTCTCTGAGTAAGGGGAGCCTCCCACCTGCTTACCTGGCCAATTGTTCGATTACCTCTTATGAAGGGCTCAAGTTGCAAACACTAAGACCTGATTAACCAATATTAAGTCAATAGGTCTTCCACTGTAGTAGAGCTGCTAAGGCCTTTCTGATGTTGATTTGTCTCGGCTGGACACAGTGGTCAAGTTGCATCGGAGGGCTGGACCTCTCTATAGACATGAGATGTTGTAGGATAAAGGTGGGGTTGGGCACCAATAACTGTTAGGTGAGGACCCAATGACGACTTTATTCCTATGGTTATACGGTGGGTCTGACTTAACTAAGAAATGGGACCAATAACTGTTAGGTGAGGTCTTCATGGCTTAGAGACCAAGTTACACTGCAACATGCTTGAGAAGCATTGTACAAGAGTTGTACACTCATCCATCTATGTGTCACCAATAACTGTTAGGTGAGGTGGCATGTAAATTGGTGGGACCGCAGTACCCACTAGAAACCCTAGTCGTGTGGGATTTCCGTTTCCCTACCAGGGGAGTGTGAGGGATTCGAGAAAATAGTGGGAGTTACATTTGTTCTAAAAGACCTTAGAACAGATTAGGATCAAGTACAAAAGTCTAACTAGAATCTTTACTCTCTGCAGATACAATGTCGGCTTCAAACCCTTTGACCCGTATTCTTGAGACCAACCGACTGACCGGAACCAATTACAAAGACTGGCTTAGAAATCTCAAAATAGTTTTGGACTGTGAGAAGATAGGCTACATACTCGATTCAGATATCCCCACACTACCAGCACGTCCTACTGATGTTCAGCATGAAATGCATAAAAAGTGGTTGGATGATGACATTAGAGTAAAATGCTATATGATGGCATCCATGTCTAATGAACTCCAATGCCAGCATGAAAATATAAAGACTGCTAGGGACATACTGGCACAGCTCGTTTTGAAGTGTCCAAGAGGCTCTTCAAAGCGAAGATGCGCGAGGGGCAGTCTGTCTATGATCACGGTCTGACCATGATCAAGGACCTAGAGGAGCTTGAGAAGCTCGGTATGGACATGCACAAGGAATTGCAAGTGGATTTGATCCTACAGTCACTTCCTGATTCATTTGGTCAGTTTATAGTAAACTACCACATGAATAAGATTGAATGCACTAAGACTGAACTAATCAACATGTTGGTAACTGCTGAGGGAGCCTTGAAAGGTTCAAGGGGCAATGTCCTTGCTGCTGAGTTGACTTCTGGTTCCAAGAGAAAGTCTGCTTGGAAGAAAAAGAAGCCTGCTAAGAAGCAGAAGAAAGACAAGAAGCTAAAGAAGGAAGTTCAAAAGAAAAAGGCTAACGACAAAGGAAAATGTTTCCACTGCAATGTCGAAGGCCACTGGAAGAGAAACTGTCCTTCATACCTCGAGAGCCTAAAGAACAAGAAAGGTGACATACCTTCAGAAGGTATAGACTTGCTCATAATTGAAACTAATCTAACGGTTTCTTCTACTTCTAGTTGGGTTATAGATTCTGGTTCTAGTGCTCATTTGTGCACTACCATGCAGGGTCTAAAGGAAAGTAGAAGGCTGGCGGAAGGTGCGGTAACCCTTCGGATTGGCAACGGGGCAAAAGTTGCTGCTGTGGCTGTGGGCACCTACCATCTGCGACTACCGTCTGGATTTAGTTTAATACTTAGAGACTGCTATTATGTACCTGTTGCTAGCAGAAATTTGATTTCTGTTTCATGTCTAGCACAGGAAGGTCATGTTTTTACATTTGACAAAGACTGCTGTTCTATTTATTTGAGAAATAAAATAGTCGCACGTGGTTTCATGATTGACAGTCTCTATCATTTACATATGGATGTATCTGTGAATGTTACCGAGCAAGATGTGAGTGCCAAAGGATCCAAAAGATCCAGAGATGAGATAAACCAAAGATATTTGTGGCACCTCAGACTTGGCCATATTGGAGAGGATAGGATGAACAAAATGGATAAAGATGGGCTTCTCGGCTCATTGACTTCCGAGTCATATCCAGTTTGCGAGTCCTGTCTTCAAGAAAAAATGGCTAGACTGCCCTTTGTAGGACATGGGGAGAGGACCACTGAAATACTTACCCTAATACATACAGATGTATGTGGCCCATTCGATGTGCTAGCCAGGGGACGTTATTCTTACTTCATTATCTTTACCGATGATTATTCACGGTATGGGTATGTGTATCTTATGAGACACAAGTCTGACTCTTTTGAAAAGTTCAAAGAGTTCAAGAATGAAGTAGAAAAACAAACTGGAAAACCTCTTAAGGCTCTTCGATCAGATCGAGGAGGAGAATACCTTAGTAGAGAATTCCGGGACTATCTCAAAGAAAACGGCATAGTCTCACAATGGACACCTCCGGGTACACCTCAACTCAACGGGGTGTCAGAGAGGAGGAATCGGACCCTATTGGATATGGTCAGGTCCATGATGAGCTTCACTGATTTACCTATGTTCCTTTGGGGAGATGCCTTACTCACAGCGATTTATTTATTGAATAGAGTTCCCTCTAAATCCGTTCCTACCACACCGTATGAGATATGGCATGGTAAGAAACCAAGTCTGGGTCATCTCAAGATTTGGGGATGTCCGGCCCACGTCAAGCGACTACAGGCGGACAAGTTAGAGGCTAGGACCATAAGTGCTCGTTTTATAGGATATCCTAAAGAGTCATTAGGATACAATTTCTACATCTCAGAGGATCACAATGTGTTTGTGAGCCGTCATGCCATCTTCTTGGAAAATCAGTTTATCCTTGATAGAGGCAGTGGGAGAAAAATTGAGCTTGAAGAGAAAGTCTCTGAAAAGCAACGAGTCATGGATCCTATAGAACCCATTCATAAAGAGCCAGTGCACGATGTCCCTCAACCACCTCGTACATCTAGTTGGGTCTCCCATCCTCCCGATAGATACTTAGGTATACTAGAAGAGGATACCGAGGAAATGTTCCTAGTGGGAGATAGAGATCACATACAGGATCCCAAAACCTACAACGAGGCGATATCTGATATCGATTCCGAGAAATGGCTGGAAGCTATGAAGTCAGAGTTAGACTCCATGCATTCCAACCAAGTCTGGACCTTAGTAGATCCACCAGAAGGTATTGTACCTATTGGATGCAAATGGATCTACAAAAGAAAGATAGGTTCGGATGGAGAGGTAGAGACCTATAAGGCAAGGCTTGTGGCGAAAGGGTATAGTCAACGCGAAGGCATTGACTATCAGGAGACCTTTTCACCTGTAGCCATGCTAAAATCCATCCGAACATTGCTTGCCATTGCAACATTTCATGATTATGAAATCTGGCAGATGGATGTGAAAACTACTTTTCTGAATGGATATCTTGATGAAGATATCTATATGGAACAGCCTTTGGGTTTCACTTCCAGTGATGGAGATCACAAGGTCTGCAAGCTGCAAAAGTCCATCTATGGACTAAAGCAAGCATCTCGGAGTTGGAACACTCGTTTCGATGATGCAATCAAAACGTTTGATTTCATCAAAAACGAAGAGGAACCGTGTGTTTACAAAAAGGTTAGTGGGAGTGCTGTCGTTTTTCTCGTACTGTACGTAGATGACATTCTCCTAATTGGGAATGATATTCCCATGCTAACCTCGGTCAAGGTCTGGTTGTCAAAAGAATTCTCCATGAAAGACCTTGGGGAAGCATCCTATATTTTGGGAATAAAGGTCTATAGAGATAGATCTAAAAGGATGCTTGGCCTTTCACAGAAGATGTACATAGAGGAGGTGCTGAAGAGGTTCAGCATGGAAAACTCCAAGAGGGGTCTCTTACCCCTAAGGCATGGAATTCATCTCTCCAAGAAGATGTGCCCCAACACATCTGAAGAGATTCAACGCATGAGCAAGATTCCTTATGCATCGGCAATAGGAAGCCTCATGTATGCCATGCTATGTACACGACCTGATATAGCTCTTGCTGTGAGTGTCACAAGCAGATATCAGTCGAATCCAGGTGAAGAACACTGGACAGCTGTGAAGAATATTCTTAAGTACTTGAGAAGAACTAAAGATTTATTCTTGGTTTTTGGAGGATCATCAGAGTTAAAGGTAGAAGGGTACACAGATTCAGACTTCATGACTGATGTCGATGACAGGAAGTCAACATCTGGATATGTGTTCTTGTGCAATGGTGGTACGGTAAATTGGAAGAGTTCTAAACAACCGATCATTGCTGATTCTACTATGGAAGCTGAATACATCGCCGCCTCTGAAGCTGCTAAGGAAGGCTTTTGGTTCAAGAAATTCATTGCAGAGTTGGACGTAATGACATCAGATGCCATAACACTCTACTGCGATAATAATGGCGCCATAGCCCTTGCTAAGGAGCCAAGGTCTCATCAGAAGTCTAAGCATATAGAGCGGCGCTTTCACCTCATACGCGGCTATGTGGAGAAGAAATATGTAGAGGTGCAGAGAGTAGACTCCGCGGATAACGTGGCGGACCCGTTCACTAAGCAGCTGAGTCAGCAAAAGACTGAAGCCCACCTTGAGAAGATGGGCCTAAGATATATGACCAATTGGCTTTAGTGCAAGTGGGAGATTGTTAGATGTATGCCCTAGAAGCCAATCTGGCTGACACATTATTAATTCTAGGGACATAATTTTGTACTTGACTATTTATTATTGAATAAATAAAAGGCATCTTTTCATTCATATTGTTTATGTGTCTATGAATCGTCCAAGGAATTAATAAGATGATGATACATATTCTCAAGAGTTGAGAATTTGAGCCATGTATCATTGGTGATTAATTTCTAAATGCTCCTGATCAATGAATCATCACGAGGACGGTGATCGATCCGATCAGTGCACAGATCACTTTTTTTCTGGATGGACGAGACTTGAGTCCACAGTGTAGGGACACTGAAGTGATAGTGCAGGTGCTTGTTAGAGAACAAGGGTACTGAGCGTGACCAAGACAAGAAGTCACTTGGATGTCTATCCACTCGTCAGTGACTTGCTTGATGTTGCAGTAGTGTGACTGGTCCTTTGACCTGCGGTGCTTCGGCTACTCACAGTGAGGTTATTGTAGTTTGACTGCACACATACATGGTCTCTAGCCATATGGGTCCATGCAGTGTAGATTGGCTGCAGTAGGTTCACTGTAGGAGTAGGGTATGCACCTATAAGGAATCTATCGACCTTGATAGAAGAGGAGTGATCCTATGTGATTTGTTAGACTGAGTTCTAAGACCTTGGCTAGGGCAGTAATATAAAGTGGAAAAAGAGTTTTCCACCATCGAACTCAAGTCGAATAAATCTTGACATATGACAGACGATGGGGTTTGACGAGTTGTCCATGACCTCTGTCCTGTAGGGATCCACGATAGTAGGATTGTATCACATGTTAACTGCACCTAGAGGTTCATCATTCCATTCTGCTGGGTAGCCACTACATGCTGCTAGGTGTCACTGGTGGATGGTGGGACTCACAGGGATTATCTCGATAATCGATAAACCTTAATGAGTTGAGTTGGAATCGTTCCAACCCATTGAAAGGAGTTTTCAATGATATTGAGATAGAGATCACAATATATCTCACTACCAGTCAGAATAGAACCTATGGGGTCACACACACTAGAAGTATTGACCGATCCGATGGTTGAAATCGTGATTAAGAATCACAAGTAATCAATTTGATTGATAAAGAAGTTGAAGAAGGAACCAAGGGAATTAATTAATTGGACTTGAAACAAGAGTCCTACTTCGGGTAGGATTCCTAGAATCCTAATTGGATTAGGACTGGGAATCCTAGTTGGAGTAGGACTGGGATTCCTACTTGGAATAGGATTCCTACAATCCTAATGAGATTAGGAATTTTGAATTAAAATAGGATTCCTACTTGGAGTAGGATTCCTAGAAATCCTAATTAGATTAGGACTTCGGATTCAAATAGAGTCCTAATTGGATTAGGACTAAAATTAAACAAATCCTAATTGGATTAGGATTCCTTAAGTCTAAATTAATTAATAATCTAATGAATCAACATGACTCCTAATTGGATTAGGATTGAAGAGTTCAATTGAGTCATGGTTCATTCAAGTCCTAGTTGGATTAGGACTAGCATAGATTGAATCCCATTGGCTAATCCTAATTGGATTGGGATTAAACCATAAGAGAGGCACCCAATCCTCTTTGGAAGAGGATTAGGGCATCACAAGAAGGAGGGATCACGCCCCTCCTCCTCTCCTTGTGTGCGGCATGAAGAGAGGGGCCGGCGCCCCCCTTCTCTCTTTGGAAAACCATCTAGGGCTCCTACTTTGGAGGAGCCCTTGATGGCTATAAAAGGCACCATGAGGCCGGCGCCCTAGGGCATTGGAATCCTCTTCCTCTTGTGCCGTGGCCACCCTCTTCCTCTCTTTAGTTGCAGCCGCAAGCAAGGGTAGAAGCTCACCAAGTGTTGGCGGCCTCCTCCTCTACCCTTTCTTCATCCAACGCAAGCAACAGAAGAAGGCTGCGTAGGGGCTCATCTTCTTCCTCTTCTTCATCCTTCTTCTTCCTCCTCTCAAGCACTTTCAAGAGTTGAAAGAAAGAGAGGAGATCAGCCATCAAAGGAAGTCTCTGCAAGGGAGCTAGCACCCCGGGGAGACAAGGAAACATTGATCGGTCCTCTACTTCGTGTGGATACCCGTAGAGGCCGGACGTTTGAACGGCTTCAAGCGAACCCTCTTCCAAAACCACGAATTCAGATTTGCGGTGATTATCTACCCGCGCAAGGTGAAGATTTGATCTTCCTAATAGTTTTAAAAGTTTTAATTCTTACCTAATTACGAAAGGTCTCGAAACAACGTTCATGCGATGAACGTCGAACCCATGCATGCCGATTCCGCTGCCATCTGATTTAATTTTTGAAATATCAGCGGCATGGGCGGGTTCCCAACAGTTTTAACATCCATTTGCCAGATCTCATAACCTAAATGTGCTGCTATCGCAAGCATAATCCGAATGAACTTGAGCATTACCATAGGAGAAAATGTCTCATCATAGTCAATACCATAACGCTGACGATACCCTTTGGCAACTAGACGGACTTTATAGGTCTCTACCTTTTCGTTTGTGCTCTATTTTTTTTTGAAAATCCACTTACACCCTATGAATTTAATCCCTTCGGGTGGGTCAACTAATGTCCTTACATCATCGACCTTCATGAATTTTATTTCAGATTGCATGGCTCTAAGCCATTTATCAAAGTCATACCTCTGTATTGCATCCATATAGGTGATCGGATCCTCATCATTTTCATAAAATTCGACAGGATCCTTGTCCTGGACCAAGAACCATTGTAACTGTCCAGCTGACGTGGTACTCTACCTGATCGCCTTAATGGTGCATCTAAGATGGATTCGGAATCTGGTCTAATCAAATCTAACTCAATAGGTTCAGTGGATGGTGTTGGGTCTTCTACATATTGAATTTTCCTAAGTTCTACATTAGAGCTTCTACTTCCTTCTCCAAGAAAGTAGCTCTATTGCTTACGAACAACTTTTGTTCTTCAGCAAGGTAGAAATAATATCTTTTAGTTTCTTTAGGATAACCGACAAAGAAATATTTGTCAGACTTGGCTTCAAGTTTGTTTGCTTTTAAACGTTTGACGTAAGCCGGACACCCCCAAATCCTAAAGTGAGAGAGTATCGGTTTCCGTTCCGTCCACATCTCATGTGATGTTTTTTTCATAGATTTACTTGGAATCTTATTAAGTATATAACAGGCTGACTTAAGTACATATCCCCAAAGGATATGGGCAGATCAACAAATCCCATCATGGATCGAACCATATCTAATAGAGTTTGATTTTTTCTTTCTGACACATCATTATATTGCGGTGTACCAGGATGAGTCCATTGGGAGAGAATCTTATTTTCTCCTAGATATGTCAAAAACTCACTGGTGAGATATTCACCTCCTTGATCTGATCGAAGAGTTTTAATACTCTTTCCAGTTTGTTTTTTTTACTTCATTACGATATAATTTGAACATTTCAAATTATTCAGATTTTGTCTCATTAAATAGACATAACCATACCTAGAAAGATCGTTTGTAAACGTAATGAAATATGAATACCCACCTCTAGCATTTGTGCTCATTGGCCCACATACATCAGAATGTACAAGGGTCAATAAGTCACTGGATCGTTCACTTTTTTCGGTAAAAGGTGATTGGGTCATCTTATCAAGAAGACATGACTCGCAGGTTGTCAATGATTCACAATTATTAACATTGAGGATTCCCTTTTTACTTAACATATTCATCCTGTTCTTGTTAATATAACCTAGCCTATGATGCCAAACATAGGCATCCATGACATTATCTATTCTAGGATGCTTACTTAACTTGTACATTATATTAATAGGTTGTGACAATATATAAATTCTATTGCTCAAATGTCCATGCATTATAGTAACACCATTCATAATAATATCACAATAATATCTTTTTATTGAAATCTCATAACCATTTATGGCTAAAAGGTCTACAGAAATTATGTTCAATAAAAAACTTGGACAAAAGTGACAGTCACTTAAGACAATTTCTTGAGAATTGAATACAAGTTTCAGACTTTCCAAGCTAGAACTGGAACTGATCTTCCATCTCCAACGTTCAGGAATCTTTCGCTTTCTCAAATTTCTCACTGACTTGCAGTCCCTGCAACGAATTGCAAATATTAAAGAGACTACCGATATCCAATACCCAAGTCGAATTATCACATATTGAGAAATTATAAGGTGTTGATCGGTTATTTCAATTTCAAAAATAAACCACGCAATAGCACGTATCCTGTAGGATAGTGATTACGGGTGTCGGTCCACAGGGATTGGAGACAAGTTATTTTTCCTAATTAAATAATTACTTCAAAGGGGATAAGCTAGAGTAAATGATAAAAACTAAGAATTAATATGGGTGTAATAGTATGAATTATCTATGGAGAGAGGTGTTTAGGGCTAGATTCCACCGATAGATTTATATCCGTGACGCTTTTCAATGATTGAGTTGTATGTAAGACTTGATTGCTTCCGACTACAAGCCAAAGTAATCACAAAAGAAAATATAACTAATTCCCAGCATAAATCATCTAAGTCTAGCACAAACCATCTACTCTAACGATAAGCATGACCTGTCTAACCTAGCATGATGCATCTGATCATTAAGTCATTAAACATGAAATCGATGTCACATGAATATCTCCTCCAAACCACAGGTGTTGGATTCGATGAAATAGATCAATCTATGTAAAATATTTTATGCAAGATAAATGATTCACATAAATTGGATAAATCATAAGATCAATTGATAAATTCTTCATCATGCAACCTATCTTACAATACAAACTCAAATCAATAAAAATGAAACGAATACTCCTCTATGGCTTCATTAAACCCCTAAACCGAGGCTTAGCTGCTCATGGTGGCCGGAAGTCCTCCCATCTTCATAAAAAATTGCTCTTCACTCCCTTCCGCTCCCAGCCTCTCTCTCTTCTCTCTTTTTTTATTTTATTTCTTCATCTCCCTCTCGGCTTTCTTCTTCTTTTCACTGAAACAGGGGGTCTCCCCTGTTTTTCTGTTAAACCGAGCTCTCCCCCCCCCCGCTCTCCCTTCTTCGTCTTCCTCTTATAGCTTGCCGAAGACCAGCAGCGATGGATCCCGAGAGAGGAGGAGGGCGTGATGTTGGGAATGATCACGGGCGGAAGAGGAGGCGGAGGATCTGGATCTGGCTGCACCACGTGGGACTCGTGGTTGGAACGGGCAGCGGGGCGCTCTGTGAGGCGAGATCATGGGAAGAATAGCTAGAGGGAGGAAGGAGATAAACAGTGAAACAATTTTATTTATTTATTTTTTTTATATTATATTATTTCCCACTGTTCATATGAACAGTGTTTTTACGGGACACTGTTCATATGAACAGTGAATCCAGTGATTTTCCCCGGAATTATTTTTATTTATTTTATTATATTAATTATCTTCTTTTTTTTATTTTCAATTTATAAATTTTATATGAAGGCTGGTAAGGAATTGCTTTGGGTTTGAGGTGGGTCATGATGGTTGACTTGTCCTGAGCCCATTGTCATTTAAATTTAATTCTTGCTAAGCTGCTTCAGATCGAACTCGACCGGTCAAAACCAAGACCATGACTTAATAAAAATATTTTCCATACAATTATAACTTTCAATCTAATCAGGACCAAAACCCATTTAATTATAACCTTAGCCGAGTCAACACAATCTCCTTATATGTTTTTCTGTAGTTTTCATGAAAGATTGCAATCAAGAGAGAGAGACAAGTTCAAAATCTGGTTTAAGAAAAGAATTATTTACCTCTTACCATAATTTAAATTTAATTCAATGTTTATTCAATTTCATGGTAAAATATGTATTTATCAGTTTAAAAACATTGATAAGTGCTATGGAAGGATGACTAAATTATAAATTATTAAGCACTTATCACACCCCCAAACCTATGTTTTGCTAGTCCTCGAGCAAAATAAAATTAAAGAAAAGCTCTAACTCACTTTCGCAAGCATCGCGATTGCATTTACCATATGCAACAAGGCTTTAAACCCCTAGGTTACCCTAGTGGACGAGTTATAGTCTCGTGAGGGTTTCCAGTGAAGATACCCACAAACTTCAATATCATTTATTGTTTATGATTAATTTGTTGTTGTTGTTGTTGTTTTTTTTTTTTTTTAAATTCAAATCTAATTTAAGATACATAAATGATAAGAATTTCAAAGCACACACGGTTTTATTTACTAAGTCAGCCCAAATTCTAGATTAGTATGCAATCTAAGTTAAAGTCATTAAGTTTCCGTTTAGGGAGTTGTAAGACTCATTTATACTGGAGTGCTTGGTGAAATCTGGACCGTACACAAGCTAAGGGTTCGGATCTCCAAAATATTGTTAATACTAGTAGTTTCCAAGGATTGGTCGAAAAGACCTGCTCACTGATTCAAAATCATCATATCTGCAGGATTTCGAGAGTTGTGGATGTTTACTTTAGTACCTCACAGGCTTTATCTGTAATATTCTAGTTTACTCGAATTTTTACAACGACGGCTTTCACACTATTGTCTTTTTCAAGATCAATACAGAACTTTTTTTTTTTTTTTGAAAGATGTATAATTGTGTACTTTTACTCTTGTGGTGATTTCTCCGGGTAACGAGCAATCAGTCGACAACTCTCACACCAGTTGGCACAAGGTGTCAGGCATCAAGACTCCCCTACGGACTTATGCTCGGAGTCCTCATCACAAGCCCATTTAACCTTTGACAATAGGTAGCCCTTTTCGATGTTCCTGACTAAATCCTTTTTTATTGATGATTTTTTTTTTTTTTGGATTAGATAAGTATGATTCATCAGGGTCCAAGGTTGCTACTATACTATCAACATAATGTCGAGCCTAGACCTTAGAAGGGTCGGCCAGTGTGTAGTGAAATTCCAAAGTATTAATTAGCTTACAACTCCCTAAGAGAGACTTAATAAAAAGAACTTAAATTTGTATAACTTCCGACTAGTCATTAGGCTTTTTAGATTTTATATACCTTGTGTGTTTATCATTCTCACATTAATGTATAGAAATTAGGTTTTTTTTTGTTTTTTTTAAAAAAACAAAAACTTTTTATTATTATTATTATTATTTTTAAATTTTTTTTTATTATTTATTATTTTATAAAAATGAAAATGAACATATTTTTTCTTTTTTCTTTTTTTTTTGGATGAAAATCAAGATGAATACCCCCAAACCTAAACCTAACATTGTGAAGTGAAAACGAATGCAAGAGATGCAAACAAAACCAAAAATTCTTAAAAATACTCAAAAATACCCCCAAACCTAAACCTAACATTGTCCTCAATGTTAAAGAAATCTAAGAGAATTGGGTTGCCTCCCAACAAGCGCTAAGTTTATTATCTTCAGCCAGACATAGTGAGATAGTTTTTGCATCTCCTTCTATGAGGTCATCTATTTTGTCTATCATAAAACACTCAATTTCTCTTGCGGGTTGGTCGGCCGCATTGAACACATTTAATTTTACCTTCATCTTCCCAAATGATATGTTCATTACCCCTGTTCTACAATTGATGCATGCATTGGCTGTTGCTAAAAAGGGCCGCCCAAGGATCACGGGGATTTGTTTATTAGGATTGGGCTCATGTTCCATATCAAGGACAATGAAATCTACTGGAAAATAGAATTTATCTACCTTGACAAGAACATCTTCAATTATCCCACGTGGTGTTTTTACAGATCGATCAGCCAATTGAAGGGATACCGAGGTTGGTTTTAACTCACCTAAACCAAGTTTCTCATAAACTGAATAAGGTAAAAGGTTGACACTTGCCCCTAGATCTAAGAGTGCTCGATCAATGAAATTATTTCCTAAGACACAGGAGATGGTGGGAGCACCAGGATCTTTGAATTTTGGAGGGGTGTTGTGTTGGAGAATAGAACTCACTTGCTCAGTTAGGAAGACCTTTTTAGGCACATGTGTCCTAGATTTTCGCTTTTGTGTACAAAGGTCTTTGAGAAATTTGGCATAGGAGGGAACTTGTCTGATGGCATCAAGGAGTGGGAGGTTGATTTTAACTTGTTTGAAGACCTCTATCATCTCTTCTAATGAAGTTCCCTTTTTTCCAAATGGAGAGGGTGAAGTAAGAGCTTCAGGATATGGGGCCTTTGTGATATGAGTTTTGGCAGAAGGTGGACTAGGTGAAGAAGAAGAAGAAGGTTTTTCATTTGACACATTTCTATCCTCTTCTTCATCTTCCTTATTGTTGTCCTCCCCAATCTTATTGTCTACTACACGTCCACTCCTTAGGGTAGTCAAAGCATTGGCTTGTTCATGATGAATTGCATTTAGTTGATTTTCTTGAGCCATGTATTGTCCCCTAGGATTACTTAGTGGTTGGCTTGGAAGCTTTCCTTCCTCTCGCTTGTTTAGTGCATTAGCTAGTTGACCCATTTGGGATTCTAGCTTGGCGATTGATTGCGTATGAGAGTGCACTAATTGTGTAATGGTTTCCAAACCTTGAAGGGCGTTCAACACTTTCTCCTCAAAGGCTGTGTTTCTTTGGGGTGGAGGAGAAGTGTGTTGAAATTGAGTCGAGGGACGGTAGGGATGAATATTTTGTTGGGTTTGAAAATTCTGAGGATTTTGAAAATTTTGGGAATAGGGTTGGGCTATGTTCGAAGCTTGCTGCTTCCAAGAAAAGTTTGGATGATTTCACCATCCCGGGCTATATGTATTGGAAAATGGGTCCTTACCCGGTCTAGGCAGTGTTTGAGCAGCATTGATGTGTTCTTGCACGAGTTCGGGGAATTGGGGCGCTGAAGGGCACTCATGAATAGGGTGGGATGGGCTAGAACAAATAGTACACACTTGTGCTTGGGAAGAGTTCATGTAATGCCCACCTATCATCAGTTGGTCAATCTTATGGGACAATGCATCTACCTTGCTAGACAGGTCCATAGAATGACTTATTTCACAAATGGTCCCTTTTCTTTGAAAACTCGGGGGTGCTTGACGAGAACATGAAGCATGGTGGAGGGAGTTTTCATTTAGATTTTTAAATAATTTCCATGCTTCATGCTCATTTTGAAGCATGAATGTCCCCTCACATGCGGCATCAATCATCTAACGGTTTTGTTCAGTCAATCCGTCATAGAAGCATTGCACTAGCTGCCACTTAGGTATTTGATGATGTGGGCATTTACGGATTAGGTCCCGAAATCTCTCCCAAGTTTCATGAAATTCTTCTCCCTCAGTTTGGGAGAAGCTTGTGATAGCACGTCTAAACTGGTTCATTCTTCCTATGGAAAAGTATTTTTTTAAGAATTCTTGTTGCATTTGACCCCAGGAATGAATCGAGTTGGCTTCTAAAGAATTCAACCATTGCTTGGCTCTATCTTTAAGGGAGAAGGGGAATAATCTAAGTTTTAGAGCATCATCAGTGAAATTCTGAATCTTGACAGTGGTGCAAATCTCAAGGAATTCATCTAGGTGTTTATATGGATCTTCATTGGTGAGCCCATAAAAAGATGGAAACATTTGGATCACACTAGACTTTATTTCATATTGTACAGCTGCTACCTCAGGTAATCGAATGCAAGATGGGGAAGTGTAAATAGTGGGAGTAAAGTACTCCCTCAGGAGTTTGGGTTGTTCTTCAGCCATCTTAAGAGGTGGGGATGATCCTAATGTTTTGATCTTAGCTCGAATGTTCCTAAGGGTTCGTTCTATTTCAGGGTCAAAAGGTAATAGGTTTTGTACTCTAGAACGACTACCGTGCATACACTAGTACTCGATCAATCAAGCATGCAAAAAGAGAAAAGCATATCAATCCTAGTCTTTGTCCTAAAATCACTAGACAGCTCCTAACTGGTTTGAAGAGGGCACCCAAGCCTCCAATCCGGTCTAATGAACCGAGTTGACCAGGTAAGCTCCCAGGTAAGTGGAGGGGTCACGATGCGTTCGCAAAGGTCCCACTTAAAACCCACTTGCCTCGAACAGATGAACTGTCTCCCTTATAGGGACAAAGCTTGCCTAGACATCAACTAAGCCACAGAGCGAAATTGGTGCAACTTTCGGTGATCTTCATCCTATTGAGCTCGAATGTCCCTAGGAGCCAATGTCTAATTGATTTTAATTAAAGTGACACTATGTGAGATTGAGTTCACCTAAGTTGGGCAAGAGTCCGGTGATGAAATCCGGCTCTTATCTTGTTGGGGTGATTGCCCTTACTATGTGCAGATTGATTTGTGTATGTGTATCAAGCATGCATTCACACTCTTGCTGAAATTGAAATCAAACAATCACCACAAAATTTCAAGCTAATAATTAATTTAAATAAGAAAGGTTTAGAGGTTACCAAAGGAAATTTTCCCAGCAATTTTAAATTTTTTTTTTTAGCAAACCTCCAAAGCATTCCTTTCTGATAGCCCAGATCCCCTCTTCGATTCCTGATCAAATAAGATTAAAAGAAAAATTAAAAAAAAATAGTAGAAGAGAAAAAGGAGATAAGAAAAGTAACAATAATAGAGAATAATTTTTTTTTTATATATATATTTTTTTTGAAAGTTTTTTTTTAATTAATTAATTTTTTTTTATGATAGGAAAAATAACTATGCAAGCAATCCCCGGCAACGGCGCCAAAAATTGATCGATTATTTCAATTTCAAAAATAAACCACGCAATAGCACGTATCCTGTAGGATAGTGATTACGGGTGTCGGTCCACAGGGATTGGAGACAAGTTATTTTTCCTAATTAAATAATTACTTCAAAGGGGATAAGCTAGAGTAAATGATAAAAACTAAGAATTAATATGGGTGTAATAGTATGAATTATCTATGGAGAGAGGTGTTTAGGGCTAGATTCCACCGATAGATTTATATCCGTGACGCTTTTCAATGATTGAGTTGTATGTAAGACTTGATTGCTTCCGACTACAAGCCAAAGCAATCACAAAAGAAAATATAACTAATTCCCAGCATGAATCATCTAAGTCTAGCACAAACCATCTACTCTAACGATAAGCATGACCTGTCTAACCTAGCATGATGCATCTGATCATTAAGTCATTAAACATGAAATCGATGTCACATGAATATCTCCTCCAAACCACAGGTGTTGGATTCGATGAAATAGATCAATCTATGTAAAATATTTTATGCAAGATAAATGATTCACATAAATTGGATAAATCATAAGATCAATTGATAAATTCTTCATCATGCAACCTATCTTACAATACAAACTCAAATCAATAAAAATGAAACGAATACTCCTCTATGGCTTCATCAAACCCCTAAACCGAGGCTTAGCTGCTCATGGTGGCCGGAAGTCCTCCCATCTTCATAAAAAATTGCTCTTCACTCCCTTCCGCTCCCAGCCTCTCTCTCTTCTCTCTTTTTTTATTTTATTTCTTCATCTCCCTCTCGGCTTTCTTCTTCTTTTCACTGTAACAGGGGGTCTCCCCTGTTTTTCTGTTGAACCGAGCTCTCCCCCCCCCCTCCGCTCTCCCTTCTTCGTCTTCCTCTTATAGCTCGCCGAAGACCAGCAGCGATGGATCCCGAGAGAGGAGGAGGGCGTGATGTTGGGAATGATCACGGGCGGAAGAGGAGGCGGAGGATCTGGATCTGGCTGCACCGCGTGGGACTCGTGGCTGGAACGGGCAGCAGGGCGCTCTGTGAGGCGAGATCATGGGAAGAATAGATAGAGGGAGGAAGGAGATAAACAGTGAAACAATTTTATTTATTTATTTTTTTTATATTATATTATTTCCCACTGTTCATATGAACAGTGTTTTTACGGGACACTGTTCATATGAACAGTGAATCCAGTGATTTTCCCCGGAATTATTTTTATTTATTTTATTATATTAATTATCTTCTTTTTTTTATTTTCAATTTATAAATTTTATATGAAGGCTGGTAAGGAATTGCTTTGGGTTTGAGGTGGGTCATGATGGTTGACTTGTCCTTGAGCCCATTGCCATTTAAATTTAATTCTTGCTAAGCTGCTTCAGATCGAACTCGATCGGTCAAAACCAAGACCATGACTTAATAAAAATATTTTCCATACAATTATAACTTTCAATCTAATCAGGACCAAAACCCATTTAATTATAACCTTAGCCGAGTCAACACAATCTCCTTATATGTTTTTCTGTAGTTTTCATGAAAGATTGCAATCAAGAGAGAGAGACAAGTTCAAAATCTGGTTTAAGAAAAGAATTATTTACCTCTTACCATAATTTAAATTTAATTCAATGTTTATTCAATTTCATGGTAAAATATGTATTTATCAGTTTAAAAACATTGATAAGTGCTATGGAAGGATGACTAAATTATAAATTATTAAGCACTTATCAGGTGTTATCATATAAGTACCTTGATCAGCAACTGATTGCATCTTTTTCTTTTGCCTGTTTGGGTCAAGGGAGGCAATGTACTGAGGACAGTTCCTCTTCCAATGTCCTTGCTTCTTACAGAAGAAGCACTCTACCTTACTTTGATTAGCCTTTATCTTTTTCGTCTGACTTGGCTTAGCATGTTGCACCTTTTTCTTTTGATTCTTATTTTTCTTCTTCCCTTTCTTAAAGGTACCACGATCCCTGGACGAATCTCCTACTAAATTCATCGACCCTTTTAGAAGTTGGTGATCCTTCTCAAAAGTTTATAGTAAACCCAATAATTGGTGATAATTTACTACCGATTTCGTCATACGAAAGTTGGTGAGAAATGGGCGGTACGAACTAGGAAGAGAGTTCAGTATAGCATCTTTCCCCAATTGATCATGTAGGAGAAATTCCGAGAGTGCTAGATGCTCGATTAACTCAATTATGTACAATACATGATCAGTCACCGAGGCCCCATCCTTCATTCGTGCGCTGAAAATAGCACAATTGGTTTTATGCTTTTTAATGTCATCAAGAATACCGAAGGATTCGTTAAACACTTGAATGATCTCTTCAGGCTGGCATTCTCAAACCTACGACTGAACTCGTCGTTCATTGCAGCAAGCATAATGCAGCGGACAGTGATACGGTCACTAAGCCACTTCTGATAAGTGTCTCTATCTATACCCCATGCATTAGCAGTGGGCTGCTCAGGTGCCAGATCCGTTATCACATAAAGAATCCGTTCATGCTCTAGCACAATCTTAAGTTTTCTAAGCCAGTTATTAAAATTGGGTCCAGTCAACTTGTCATTATCCAACAATGAACGAAGTGACAAACTAGTGGCCATTTCTGCATAAAAAGAAAATCGGCTATCAGTATATGAATTGATAATACCCTAAAGATTTAGACTTTAGTCTAAAGGTCCTCCTACTATTTTATACAAATTTGTAGCCTCTACCTCAAATTCAAAGAATTACATTTAACTCTTTAGTGGGCACTAAAACCCAATAGATCGCATATGGGCCCGAGTGTGGCTCGACCAACCCATATGCACCTATTGGTAGGTTCTGAACTAATTGTTTCACCAAACAATTTCTAGTGATAATTTTGCCCCAATCTCTTCGGCAAGCATGTGGCGCCTCCACCGAAAATTCTAATTAGGTCCAATCATTAAATGATAGGGTTTCATGTAATCTATTAATAGATGACCAAGCCTGAGTATGGCTCGGCCCACCTGATCACCTATTGAAGGTACACTCGACTCATCATATATTAAATGACAATTCCAATGGTCAAATAATCACCAGGCGTATAGCGCCTCCAATGATTATCTAGCCATTGGACCCATTATTACCCAACTTAATGGGAGGCTATGACCTAGTTATCTCTATAACTATTTCATTTTAGGAACCTAATAATTTTAGAGAATTTGATTTAATTGAGAATAGATGAGAAGAATCGGTTAATCTAGATCTTTCCACTGACTTTATCAAGTTAGATTAATAAGAACTAGATTCAATCCGATTAAGAAGGCACCTAAATCAATCATACTGATTTTTCTTAAAAGCATGGGTCAACTCGAATCATTAAGTGATCCAATCAAAATGTGATTGACCACGTCAGCCAGGTAAGTGAGATCGGTGGAAGGGATATGCCATTAATTTGACAAAGACAAATCAGTACGAGTAGCTTCCAATCAAAAACCACCGGTCAAAACTGCCAAACTTACCTTAGACATCGACTGGTTAATCAATTTTGATTTGATTACTCAAATGACTTGGGCTCAACCTCTGAGCCTCAATCAAGTTCCATCTTGGTCTAATTAAAAATATGGAATTTGATCAACTACAGCTATTGTATTTGATCTAGAGTTTTCTTAACCTAATCTAGTTACTACTTAATTAGATTTGATCAATTAACTCTAATTAAACCATATTTAATTCTAACCCTAGGTCTAACCCAATCTTAAGAACTTGATTTGAGCTAACCCAAATGCCCCATGAATTATGCAATGTCATTAAATTGAGTTTACAATTATAGATCTAGGTTTTCATATCACTTAATTCTTAATTAAGTGTAAGCTCATGAAAATTTTAGATCATTGCATATTCTTTTAATTATATATTAATTACAAAGTTTCAGTTCTTAAAACTTATTTTCAGATTTGAAATTTGCAATTAATCATGTTTATTTCAGATTTAATTCATGTTTAAATCTTAGATGATTTATGTTCATATATCATATATACAAACTAATATGAATTAACTTAAACAACATACATCATATGCATTTGTTTTCAGATTTGATTTATTATACAAAATCAAAAAATAAATGAATCATAAATTTTATTTAGATCTAATCAAAATAACTTTATGATTTCAGATTTATTCATGTTCTTTATATCACATATACATCAATATAAATTTACCTAGATCTCATGCATCACATGCAACTGATTTTCAGATCTGATTAATCATGCAAAATCAGTAACTAAATCATCCATAAATACTTTTTAGATCTGATCTAAACATATTTATAAATCTCATATTTAATTACAAAGATTAAAATATATAGATTTTAATCTACCATTCGTTGTTCATCTTCAAGGATCAATCATAGTGGCACCCCTACACGCTATAGGAGATCCCATCGAATGGAAAAAGAGGGTAACGAACCCTTCTTTCTCCTATGACCGGACAACCTGGTGATTAATCCAATTAGATTACTAAACTACTCAGATTAATACAATTATTTTAAGCATAAACAGTTTAAACATTCAATAAACCTGGCTCTGATACCATTAAAAGGATCCCTTTGCGGGCTGTATGCATTTATTTTCAAAATTACAGCAGAGGCATTTAAAAATTAAACTATTTAATTTTCATGCATGCTAGAGATCAGATCTCTACAACAAAAATAAGAACCATGATTTAAATATTTAAGTAATGTATGAAACAATGATAGTGTGTCTAACATACAATTCTGAGATTTCAGCAACCCTAAAATTTTAGCAACCATGTTTAAGATCTAATCTTAACTTTAATGAGATTAAATCTCATACCTGATTTCTTGGAGGTCTTGGATGACTCCTTGATCATGCTTTGCAGCCGCACACATGTCCGGCCTTTATAGATTGTCCACGCGAAGCCCTAGGTAGATCATTTTTCGTGGGAGTGCTTGCTCATGCAGGAACACTGCAGTGGCTGAAGCTTTCTCCTTCTAAACACTTAACCTTTGATCGTTCTTTAAGGAGATGGAGGATGGACATGAGGAAGAAGGAGAAGAAGGGATAGAGGCCCTCAGAAATTTTTTTCAGAATTTTTTGAAATCTCTAAATATTTTATATTCTGAACCTTAGGCGTGGGGGTCTTTTATAGCCAAAAGATCCCCCCACGCCTCACACATAATTTAGCCAATTAATATTTGGCTGATAAAATCCCCAAAAAATTATGGTGATTTGGTATCTAAGAGAAGATAAACATATCCCGCAGACCACCCTATTTCATGCGCCATGCAATCCCTACAAATTAGGAAATTCATATAAATCTTTTTAGGAAGATTTGAGGCACCATTTTTATAGAAAATATAGCCTCACGTCTCCTATCTTCTCATGACAATTTTTGGTCAAAAATAAAGAGGATAGGCGTGGAAAATCTTGGGGATAAATCAAGGTGTTATTCTTCTCCAAGAAGGATAAGAATGGGTTCCTAAAATTTAGGAATTCTTCTTCTTATCCAATTCTGATTATTTAGACGCATAATCCTCATCAGATAAGGTCTTCTAATTGATTTGGATCAAGCCCAATCCAATTGGGTCAAGTTCCATCAATTGGATCAAGTCAATCTACTTGGGTTGAATCCAATCCAATTAGGTCAAACCTTGATATAGCCCAAATTTAATCCTATTTAATTTGGCTCACCTAAGCCCAATTACTCAATCAAATTTAGTTCATTAGCAATCTAATTGCTAATTAATCCTCAATAATTCAATAATTATTTTGATGCAACTTTTGCTTATGATAATTTGTCAATCGAATTGACCAAATTACCCCTAAATGATTCTTAATCATCAATCAGCCATTTGATCAACCTAGAAACTTCTATGCGTGTGAGCCCATAGCTTCGAACCTAAGCCGGTAGCACAAGAATAACTTCTTGTACTAATCAAAATGACCATCTAGTAATGGTACCCGACGTCCGGATAGGCCGAATGATTGCAAAGCAACATTCAAGAATCCTTGAACTATGGTTACCGTATAATTCATCCCTATAACTCCAAATGCTCAGGACGACTTCAGAGTTCACTGTCAACTCTGTAATAAGTACATCCTCTATGTGATCAACTTTAGAAATCCTGTGACTCCTCACAAGGATTATCCTGGCCAAGATTTTGTTAAATTGAACACAAAGCATTATCTCCTGTTTTCAGGAGGGGTCAATTCCATCTTGACTCACACACTGATTTTGCAAGTACTTGACTGCACCTAGTAACCTTCCGTCGCAGAATTAGAAATTCTGCTAGTCCGGTACCAAAGTACAATGAGTTGCTTGCTAATCACTGTGGTGATTTCAGGTTTGAGGGATACTTATACCCATATCCACTCGGAACATTTCTTGACAGTAGAGCATTCCGGAATTGCTCACGTTCAGTGAAATGTACCCCTACACTTCACCTGTGTGACATATCAGTGTCTCCACACTCCTTGGTTAACAAGACAACCAACGTATATACCACACGACGACCTAATCTCAATTATGTTGTCGTCCTAGGTAACAGCATATCATTTGGTCGCGAACATATTTAAGGACTTGAAGATAAATTCTCCTTTATCATAAAATAATACCAAATAACACTTTATTAATTTGTCAATTCATTTACAAAATTCAATTATTAACATACTGACGATGGACACTTAGGATACAATTCTCAACAGATAGAACCTCCATTTAACCTACCTTTCCTATCTCCATCTGCACTCTTTTCTTTCCTACCATTTCATACTTCTCAAGCCCCACAACCATATCGCAGCAAAATGACCAACATTTCTTCGAGCTCAGCTCCTTCAATGTCCCACCCTCAACCTCAATCTCACCCAACACGTTGCCCATTTTCTAGTACATCACAACTTTGCTACATCCTATGGCTACCAGATTGAAAGCAGGCATTCAAAAACCTAGTCATCTCTCCTTATCCTCCACCAACCTTCCACCTGAACCTAGTTGTTTATCTTAGTCCATTAAAGATCCAAATTGGAGGAATGCTATGGAAATCAAGTTCATGCATTGGTAATTGATAACCAAACTTGAGATCTTGCACCATATGATCCAATTGAAAGACTGATAGCAAATCAATGGGTGGGTGTATAAGATAAGGCAAAACTCAGATGCATGGCTTCTTCACTCTCTATAAAGTATGGCTAGTAGCTCAAGGGTTTAAGTAAATAAAATATTTTTTTCATTATTCTCAAACATTTGGTTCTGCGGTTAAACATTAGTATTGCAGTATGGTAGATGGCTTGCAATGTCTTCCAATTTCATCTTCAAAGAACTCCATGATTACCATCTTTCCTGATGCAAACTGGGCTGGTTAATTGTCCAAGTACCCATAGGTCCTCTATAGACTTTTGTGCATTCTTGGGCAACAATCTTCTATCTTGGAGTACAAAACATTACTCCATGAAATCATAGACCCTAGCAGTTAGAAGATGCTTGAAAAATTTTTAAAAAATATGGCACATTATAAAATGCCAGAATTTAGTGCAAAAAAAAATTATATCTGAAAGCCATTTTATATAGGGTCGGGGATGTATCTTTCATTTGTGATTCGTTCGGGGCACGATCCTTTTATGTGCAAACTGTAGGGAAAGTTCAACCAGTGATCCCTTAGTTAGATAAAAACCACCCAAACACCACGAAAATAATAGACCATATTAAATTAAAGTTTAATTATGAAATATACTCATTCTTATATTCAGATACTTCATTTTCTAATAATTATTTTTTTATAAAAAATTCAATCATTGTCCGGTGATAAAAAATAAAAAATGATTAACTTCATTCTATTCTTTGTGATATTTTTTAAAACAATATTGTTTAAAGTATTTAAAAATATAAATAACTTCAACTTATTCCTATATTTGTATATAATTTATTCTTATAAATTCTTTAAAATATAGATAATTTTATTCATTTTCAATTAAAGAGTAATATGATATTTAACGTATATGTCATTAATACTTTTATATTATATTTTTTAAATAATTTATAGCTTCAATATATTTTTCATAGATTTTAATATAAAATTCAATTAGATCAATGATCGAGATTTAGCCAAATCAATCTCGTGAATCCTTATCTAGGATCAAATTGAACATGGCATTAATATATACTTTTAGTCACCATTGTTATTTTGTGTTAGCTAATTATGTCTTCAAAGAGCATTTCTAACTTATTAGTAAGAAGAAAAAGAAGGACAAGCTACAAACTCTAGCTAGTAATCAATCATAAATTTGGGATAAAAGTACCACTATAATAATATTGCAGATTATATAATAAAGACGAGCTACAAACTAAGATGTAGCAATTTATCATAGATGTGAGGTAAAGTATATTTTTGGTATTTTTAAAAATATCACTAAAATAATATCATGAATTTTATGATAAAAATGATCAACACATTAATACCCAGCATTTTTTTATAAATGTGATACAAAGTGTCATTTCCTGGTATTTCAAAAAAATGCAACTAAAATAGTATTGTGGATTCTACGACTTCTTGTCGTGGGTCTCTCGTCAGAGTGCCAAATTTGAGTTTAAATCAATTTCTTGTGCTGTTGCATAGGCATATTGGCCAAAGCATTTGCTTGGTGATTTGCATGTCTTCTCTCTCATCACTTGGTTATCAAATGTGACAACATTAGCACCACACATGACATGTTTTTTTTGATTGAATACATACATACATAAATATATGACTATTAATCCTATTTTCCATGCTTGAATAAAGCACATAGGAAAATATGTCCATTTTGTTCATGAGAAGGTTGCTAGCAATGAAGTCATGGTTCGCCATGTTTCTGGCAGATATATTCATCAAAGGTCTTTTCTTCAGCTCAGTTTGGTCAAATCGGATCCAATCTTAATGTGATCTCACCCCATCACAGTTGATGGGAGTATTGGTGCATCATATATTATAAAATGCAGTTGTATCTCCATCTATGGTCGTATTTGTCATAATATACTATACTCTGTTATAAATGTACGTAGTTATATATTATATATTCTATTATAATATAATACTTGGTTAACTCTCGTTTAGGGTTAACAAGTTCAGCTATAATTCATTATTCTGCACTCCCAGCATCTAAGCAATATCCTAAGGGGCGCTCCGATATCTATGCTCGAGGAGATGTGGGGGTGTTCACCAATAATTTTGGCTTGGATCGTGAGGAAATCAACTCCAAGGGATGGTGGCCATCATCATAGAATAACTTTGGATGGAAGCTTTTTAGATTGCCTTTCTTTTTGGATGCAGGCAATGGTCAGAATGGAAAGAGAAAAGTTCTCTGGATTCAAGACGATTCATAAGATGTTTGCATCTTCCATGTCTTCCCAAGGTTACCATGTTGGCCTTTTAGACTTGCTTGTGTGCTCGTTTTAGGCTAGGATTTAGGTATGTTGGCTTGTCTTTCGCTAACTGTTTAGCCAAGTGATTTGGAGGGGC
Source organism: Phoenix dactylifera (assembly GCF_051530095.1). NCBI lineage: Eukaryota > Viridiplantae > Streptophyta > Magnoliopsida > Arecales > Arecaceae > Phoenix > Phoenix dactylifera. Next base: position 17,211,307 of record NC_143191.1, read on the forward strand.
CATGAATGAACTTGGTGGCCAAGGAACTCATCTCCTAGCCCTTACTTTGACCAGGTTTTTATGTTTAATCCTTATTGTCGAAGAATTAATCTTTGGCTACTTTTTGTTTCATCGAAAATAACTAATTTGAAGCTATATTGATTCCAATCCTCTCCATAGCCATGATTGTAAAATCCTTACCTTTCTCCTCTCTCTCTCTCTCTTCCTACCTTTTTGTCCTCTACCCAAATTTACCCCGCCCCATCTGTCCTCACCTCAAGTAAAATCTAATTCCCATTTCCCAACCTGTTGAATCCAATAATGGTCCTCCTAATTTCCCCTTTCTCCCTTTCTTCCATTCTCTTCTAATCCATCCAACCTTTCCATGCTATCTTCTTTCTAGTTATCAGGTCAAATCTCACCATTGCTTCAGATCTTTGATTCTAATACTCGTATCTCCATAAGTCACCTTTTCGTTGGCCAGCCATGCTCATAAAGGATCATAGACTATATGCAAATAAATCAAATTATAAATAAGCAGATAAAAGCTATATGCGTAAAAGTTAAAGTTATGAACAGAAGGATCAAAATTATACACAATCTGATACTAATTAAGGACATGCTAGGATAATACACAATATTGAAAAATTATCTAAAATTATGGCAATTTTATATAAAAGTTAATCATAGAACATATGATGGATGAAAACTTTATATAAAATGGTGCCTGCTTGTTAAGATAGCAAAGTATTTGACAAAAGGACTTCAGGACCGGGGACCAAATCCCAGGATTTGGTGCTTGGAGGAGGATTATCCCTGGTTGTCTACCACATTACCTATGGGCCCTTCTATAAAAACCTAATACTAGGAACGGAAGAATAAAAATTAATATAAATTGGAAACAAAAGATTGTTCATATATGTATGTATAGTTATGAAAATCTACATATAGTATCTAGAAGTTTAACAAGTAGATTATGTTATATGCAACTGCGTAAAAAACATATACAAAGAGTCAAAAAGTAGAACGATCGATAAAATCTTATATCAAAAGAAAGAGCTATCAAGAAAAATAGCTAAGTGAGGAAGGTGTTTAAGAAGCTTATCTATCTCAATGGAAAAAAAATCAGATTTTTGCACAAAGGACTTGAAGATCATGTGATTGTTTCTCAGCCTTTTTTAAGAAAAACCAGTAAAAGGATCTAAGATGGTGGAGGATAGCTAACGAAGAGGGACTCAAAAAGTGTTGGGGTTTGAAAGAAAACTATATGGAGAAGAGGGTGTTTTCAAGAAAAACAAATAGAAGAAAGGGTGTTTGAAGGCGGAGCACGGACCTCTATGGTGTCTACAGTGCTCACATAGCACTGCAGAGTGTTGTGCAGCCATAAATAGCTTCCATCTAGAGATGAACGGCCATCAAATAAGACAGTCCACGAGTATATGCCATGTCATACACGGTGCACATTATTTGATAACTTTCTATCTCTTGATAGCAACCATTTAGAGATGCACAACACTCCATAGTGCGCAAGCAACACCACATAGGATCCTAATCATTTGAGGGCAACTAGGGGTAATACAGGGTAATTGGAGAGGGAATTTAGAGGGTGGTTCTATATACACCCCCCCTATTGCTAAGGACACCCCCCAAAAACCAAAAAAAAAATACCCAAACTAACCTTTAGTGTAATTACCATATTGCCCTTGAAATTTTCTCATACACCCCCCTTCCTCCTCCTCCGTTTCGTTTTGAAAAGAAAAAAAAAAAACACCCCTCAAACCCCCCTTAAACCCCTCGATCCATTTACATCGTTTAGGCGATCTTTGAAGGAGATTTAAGCCCCATTCGAAGCATGGACAAGCAACTAGTGATTTGGGACGAAGAATCGGCCGCAAAGGTACGTGTTCCACCTTGTTTCGAAATTTTTTTTTTTTCACGGTTCGTGCTCCGTTCGGCACTGGATCGCCGAACAAAAGGCTTCTGTTCGGCTGAACAGTGCCGAACAGAAGCCTTCTGCTCGGCAACCCTCAACCGAACAGATCTGTTCGGCTGCACAGTGCCGAACAGAAGGCTTCTGTCCGGCACTGTTCAGCCGAACAGAAGCCTTTTGTTCGGCGATCCAGTGCCGAACGGAGCACGAACCGTGAAAAAAAAAAATTTCGGGAGAAGCCGGCGAGGTGGTTCCGGGAGAAGCCGGCGAGGTGGTCGGAGATCGGGAGAATGCCGGCGACGAGAGGGAGAAGGGGGAACGGGGGGGTTTTGGGCGTTGGCGAGGTGTTTTGGAGGGGAAGAGCGGGGTGGGGGGGGTTTGGGGGGTGTAGAGAGCAACTTAGGTGAGGGGGTGGGGAGGGTGGGGGGTAATTTAGGAATTTTTAATTTTTTAGGGGTGTCCTTAGCAAATGGGGGGGTGTAGAGAGTATTTAATTTTTTTTTAATTTTTGGGGGGTGTCCTGAGCAATAGGGGGGGTGTATATAGAACCACCCGAATTTAGAGGTGGCAGTGGGTGGGAATCAGTGTTTCTAAGGATATAGTGGGAGAGAAATTGTCATCCAAGGGTATAATCGATTTTTTCAACAGAAGAATGGACTTAAACATTACACAAATATGAAAATGAGGACTGGGAGATAAATTCTCGATCTATAGGGACCGCGAGGTAAATTTAGTATTTGATCGGCAGCAACACTCTTATGAAAATCTTGAAAAGGTATAGAAGATGTCCTTTGTCTTCTTATCGTTCTTTGTTATCATGGCACGTCCAAGCCGTTTATGACTGTAGACAAAACAAGAGTGCGCTTGTCTCGTGGGTAAGGCCGTGCAGTGAGAGCCCAGTAGCCAAATTGCTTATTACGGCCCTTGGTCTATGTTCTTGGGCCTTCTGTAACTGCTTCCATCTATTTTCATGCAGCAATTTTAACATAAAGTACTTAAGCCTTCATCACCACCACCGTATGTTTCTTCACGTACACCATGCAGCCTTTTTAATAGAATATAATGTCGTATTAAATAAACTGACATGGTACCATCAGATTCGGCCAAGATACTGTTGATATGGCTGCCTCGACGCCTCCTCAACATGATTAGATCGAAACAAACCCTGCCAACTAGACAGCCAAGCCTAGCAAAGCAGAGGCAATTGACTCCAAGGACAAAATTCTTAGCCCGACTAGACAACCACTCGGCGTGGCATCAGGCCAATCATGGCCATCTCATCTCAGACCATAGTTAGGGGCTTGAGTAACAGCCGGAGACCTTCCATAAAATATCAACTAATCAATCTTAAGCTATATGAGACGACTCCTCTCCAATTTCTCCTTCATTCCTACTCAAATATCCTCTCTAATTGAAGCATCAGAGGGCTGAACCGGAGCAAAACTTCGGTGAGTTCTCTATATATCAGCAATCTGGAGATCGGCAGCAACAAAATATATCCTAGTTAGTTTAGATCATATCTAGAAAGGAGATATGAAGCGAAGCAATTTAAATTAGAAGTGCGCTTAGCCAGGAGGGATCATAATTATCACCTATCCTTCCCATCTCATACGCCGCATATGCCCAACATTAATACCATAAACAATGCTTAGCTAGGAATTTCCTCAACTTGCGTAGCAATGGAGATTAGGGATGTCACTCTTTACGAGGTCAAAAGGTTAGAAAAGAGCCAAGCCTTAAATCTATAAGACCTGGAGTCCTGATGGGAAGCTGACAACGCAACGTATATGACTTGGGTGTAGCTCTCTTTCTATTGGCGAGGAATGGAACAGTCATCAGTGACCATGAATGTTCTGCGTACTTGAAAACCTCATCCAAATCAAGTGAGCTTTTGGTAAATTGATGTTTTTATTTTATTGATGAATGGACTTGGTAAGCTAATGTTTGAGTTCTTGGCTTAACAATTCAGGCCAAGGAATCAACATTATACTGAAGCTTAAAAAATGCTTTGTGGGCACAGAGACTTGCTTTACTACAGTTAGATAATTAAACTTTGTGTTACTAACCGCGGTCAGCCCTTCCACTGCTAGAAATCATGTATCAATGACCACATACCTCCCAGAAGGCCCAGATCTCGTAAACCCATGCTTCAATGTTCACCATAAATGATTCCATAAAACACCATAATGTTAGCCAAATACTAAAGCTATGCATGCGTGCATGCAGGGTGAAAATCTTCTACACGTACTGAACCAATGAATTCTTTCTACCAAAGAACAAAGAAACTCTCCAATAATGAACAAAAGAGACAAGAGGAATGAGAATAATAGGGACGTTAGATACTGTCTCATTACCAACCAAGATAAGGTACCCTCCCATCAATTTGTTTCCATGCTACCTTGCTACATCCTGATCTTATTTTCTTCGCCACCTCTCCCAAATGCTAAGTTTTCTATAACCATCCAAAACCCAAGCTTTGCATGGAGCATTTAATGGGCCATGTATGAATGCTCAGCTGCTCAAAACCGTTGAGCCAGAGCTTATCCTGCCAAACTTCTTAAATTCCGATGGAGACTGTTCAATTTTCTGAGACCAGAACCAACTCACCAAATGTGGTTGGGTAGGGTAATGCGTTGGATATTTTTGTACTAATAAACCAGGGAAGATCCTAGCTAGACAAAATCTCAAGATTTAACTCTAACTAGAGTTTATTATCAAAGAAAAAAAAAGCTTTAACTATAGTTTGTTTTTATCAAAAACTTTCGCTACAACTTGGCTTGTGCCATATAAATGAGAGAGAGAGGATAGATAACTGTAAAGGACAATTTAATTAAAAGTTTTTGATCGATTTGTGTAATATGATAAATATGGTATCAAAATTGGGAGGTATATTGCCCATCCTTTTTTTCACTAAATACGGACCGAACTAGATGTGATGTATTTGTATAACATGGGCGTAGTTATAAAAATGTGGAACAATTTACCCGAAGCTTCACAGATGGAGAGGCCATGTAAGCCCGGCGCACATATTAATCTATTCCTTATTAATTAACCTACGCTTTGAGAGTTAATTGGTTAGTCACCGAGATATTAAAATCAAATTTACTAAAATTTATGAGTTCAAATCGCCTCTAAACCAATATATTTTTGATTAATCTACTTATCATCATGCCTTCCTCTACTACATGTCTTTTAATCAGATGTGCCACTAGGAAGCTAGCACAAGACTCACCACGTCAAAGGCATTAGCAAAGTCGATCTAAACACATCTTGGCTCATAATTGTGCGCTTGCCTGATGTCCCAAAAGTATGGAAGGCAGATCACCACATCACAGGTGTTGAAGTCGAACTACAAGATCACATTCTGGACAAGTCATCTTCCAACAATAGCTGTCAGTTCTGAGCATGCTGAGAAGCCCACTTGAATCCATCCAAATCCCCCTAAGGGCGTAAAGAAGACAAAGGAGCCAAAGCTTGTTCCCATGCCCCCAATAATAAGAAGATGAATGTTCATGCCTCCCTTTGTCACCTCAAATGGTCCCATATTCGATAGCTAACTTGATCCATTTGTTTTGAGAGTAGGGTGTGGTGACATCAAATTAGAAGATTAGATTTGTGTGCCGGGTAGAATCCATATGAGCAAGCTGGGATAGCCCTAGATAGTCAATTTAGGCAAAAATGATTTGAATGGCCTACCATATAGACCAGGCATAGTAGCAATAGAAGGCTGCCTTGTGCTCTCCATTGAACCCAATTCCATAATGTGCCATGATGAATTGTGTGAGGGCCGGTCCATTGACCGGCTTGCATTTGACTTGGGCCTGTGGGCCGGTCCGAAGAGTCCAGGCCAAAGGCTACCATGCTCTGTGGCACAATGCAGGCAGAGGAGAAAACTCTAATTGGAGTCTTCTTCCTCCTTCGATTCCAGTAGAAATCGGAGACTCTTAGGACAAATCCGAGTTCATCTAGAACTCGAAGACTCCGCCTATTTAATCCCCCTCCTCCTCTTTTGAGTTTCACCACCAGAATCGCCAAAGATTGCCACCGATTCTAAGCCTTCTTCTCCGAGTCTCCTCCTTGATTTGATGCTGGAAAGAGCCGTCGGAAAGTTTCGCTAGACCGAGGTATGAGTAATAATATTAAAGGACACCTTGTTTCGGTGATTATATTATATTATTATATTGCATTATGTTATATTATACTATTATAATATTAAATATTATTACAATAATATCATATATTATATAAATTATTATTATAATCTTATTACGTAGCGGAAAAAAAAACAAAAACAAGCCAAAACTCATACCCAATCAAAACGTAACCTAAAGAAAGCAAGGCTTACCTGTGGGTGGGATGGTTGACCTGGCAATACCAGATGATAATATCTATCAGACAAGTAGTTAGATACATGTGATTTTGATACCATCAAACTGTCGAACAGAATAAAAAAAACCAGCGGAGATCATGAAGCTACCAGCTATGCTCACCAACCATTTTTATTCAACTACTTCTGGGACCAGACCTAATGTCTAGTGGATAACTGAATGACCTCATTTGCCATCACCTAGAGCATAGTTTTAATTACATGGTGTACGATCCTTAGCTTTGGTCAACTACATGACCGTACAGTTTTAGGTACACATCATTATGTTCCCACATAATTTACATGAACAACCAACATAACATGTGTGCACGGCAACGTGTTTGCATATTTTTAACACTAGAGGAAGAGGGAATAAGTGTATTGGCCACAGTGCCAAGCTTCTCTATTTAAATTTGTGTTAAATTAAAACACTCATATACATATATATATATATATATATATATATATATATATATATTAGTCCCTCATTTTTTCAAAGAAAGAGCTGGTCTTGAATAGGTGCATCTTAGTTCATGCATCAAGAAAATGCCTTGCAAAAGAGAGTGGTGGTTTCTCTTGTAAAGTTACCAATAGCGAATGTTCTACACGAAAGGAAGAGGGTTATGAGCCCTTCCTCACGTATTTCTAACCCTAATAACCTGGTAAATATGGAGTTTGAATCCAAATCTCTGCTATATGACACAATTATTCAAGAGGACACCAGTTCAAAAAAACGTTTGCTTATAATACAACATACATAACATCTAAGTATACAAACTCTGGTAATCAGATCAAACAGCATAAATCAAGAGTCTACTCATCAAAGGGCTAGAATCATCGTATTAAGATCAGTTGCAACAGAATAACTGTTCCTACAATGAAAAGTAGTCATAAAATGTTTTCATCAAGAAGCACAAGATATCCATGCACCCAAAATCAATAATATATGCATCGAGCCGATGTGAAGCTAAACTGAATAGCTCCAGATCCACAACAAAATTTAGACTCATTGCTCAAGTGTGGATCGCAAACAAAGACCAGAAATCCAATTAGATCACACATATATCTCGCAAGAATGGACCCACTGTTACATCAGACAAAAGTAAGTCTAAAAATTCCACTTACAAAAATCATACCTGATATAACATGGCCAGCAAATAGGCATGATCCAACATAGCCCATTAATTAATTAACTCAGCTCTAGACCCAATCTTAACAGATTAATTGATCAAGTCATTTCCAGGTTTAAGCTTAGATCAGAGACCAACATTGATGAAATGGAGCTAGGGCTGAAATGGACTCATTGCAAGTGGTTTTCTCTGACATTTCTTTTTCTGGCATTCAATGGAGTTTCTTACTTGCTTTCCAACGATTCCATTCATATATGCAAGAATCATTTTCCTTAAACCGTAAGTTGAGAGGGAAATTCCATTTGCAGTAATCATTTTCGAAACATCATCGCTCTTTATAGAGTTCCTAGGCCTCCAAAAGACACTTATATGTGTCATCGTACATAGAAATCAAAATCAAACAACTTTCTTATTTAAGAAACATGACCACATATATGTTAATAAATGGTCGCCAATTTTGACCATGTCATTATCCCGACACACACAACTACCAGTGTTTTCCAATTTGAAATGGCAGTTGGCAACATCCCTCACACAACACTATTCAGGAATTCATAATTAAATTGGGTGCCAAATTGATTTGATCACTCTAGCTTTAGTTATAGCCATTACATCAATCATGTAACTTCCATTACGGTGGACATGGGCACAAAAGCTATACTAAATGTCAAAATCATTGCTCTACAAACGGGTTACATTAAAAGATGCCATGACAGGACCACAATGTTATTAAGGTCCTAGCTGTCGTCGTTATGATTAGTGCATTCAATATAGTTATAGGTGTTACACCAAAAGCCGTTTAATATATTCCATCACACATGAGTATGTGCACAAGATGCAGTTATAAACCTAGTCGCTTCATCTAGAAATATATGTTGCTTCAGAACAAGCAAACCGTGCTCTAACCGTCATTGCAACACCAATACCAGCAAACGCATGACCATGAACATCTATGTTACCAGCTGTAGTACATAAGATGATTGGAAACCAAATGGCAATGTAAGGTTTATACTGTAACACAAGGAGCTACTTAAACACATTTCTCAGGGAAGGGCAGAAAGAAACCTTAAACACTGCTCATAGTCTAATTCTCATTACAAACTAGTGCCAACAAATGCATGACTCTATCAACATAAATGCTACCAGCTGTGGCGCATAAGATGATTGGAAACCAAATGGCAATGTAAGCCCCATCATGTGCCACAAAGAAACTACTTCAAACACATCTCTAGAGCGGGGAAAAACACTAGACTGATAGTCTAATTGTCATTATAACATTAATGCCCACGGCTCTATCAAAATAAATTTTACCAACCGTGAAACCAAATAGCAATGTAAAGCTCCATAATCAGCATAAAACTACTGGCTGTGCGCGAGGTGGTGAAGACCAAATAGCAGCTTAAATCCCATCATGTAACATTGATTACTGTATAAATATATTATATATAGAGAGAGCTCTGAAAATTGGGCATACAAAACTAGACTCCCTAAAAGTAAGCCTCTATATATTACAGTAAAGAAAGAGCATGCTGTCACAGAAAACAAAAGCATCTTATATTACCATGCACAGAGAAAATGTATTTTATTTTCCAAGTTCTCCACGCATATTCCAGGTCTCACATACACTTCAGACACAAAGGGAGCATCGTCAGATAGAACTCAATTGGCTGATTCATGCATTTCCATGACAGAATTACAGAAAGAAACTATAGCCTTGAAGGATGAAGTGGAAAAGGGAGTTGAATGAGCTGATCTAACAAGAAGTAATTAGTTACTTTTTACAAGCAAACACTCCAGTACTTATTATAATAGTGCACTGATGTTCCCAGTGAGCTGAGAGATTGTTTTGGCAATAACATGGAGCAATTGTATTACCCTGATAATTATTTTGCTTTGCATCTCACTATCAAAAGCAGGAAAAAAATGAACAAGATAATATGCTGAAGCAGAGAGAAAACCAAACACCGCATAAGAAACAGATATTGTGATTGCTTTTTCGCAAGAAGCAATAGCACATTTCATGAACATAGAAAAATACATGGAAATTACCTTCTTATGTCATATAGCTCATAGATAGACCAGATATTATTACTGTACAGATTCTAGGAAAAAGGTAAGAGATCGTTAACAGAAGATGGCCAGTAAAGACCTCAACTCTGTAGATGTAGCAGTCTGCAAATGGTTCCATAAAAAGAGGCAAACTATGAACCATCAGAGGACGTGGCAAGAGAACTCAGCCATGATGCTAAATGATCTAGAAACCATTCATCTCTAAAAGGTAGGTGCGCCGCTTCAACAATGCCTTCACTGCCACCTTGAATGGTCCGTCAAAGGCCCCAGAAACAAATGCCTCTGCCTCCTTCCTGCTGCTATTGCTGCCACTGCTGCCCTCTCCAGCAGGCTTGATTGCCACTAGTGTAGCACCCTGCATTCCCATTCCCTCGGGGAGCTCCAAGTATGGAGCATACCTCAACTTCATGTTGGATGCCGGCACCTGAGTCCTACTTGATGATGCAGAGGCTGCCAATGGCTTTTCTCTGAACTCCCTCAGCTGCTCTAACCCCATGGTTAGTGTCCCTTGCCCATCAGCATCTGTCAAAACCAAGCTCCTCAATGTCGGGTGATCCTTGATTATCTGGCAAAGAAGGTAATGCCTTGTTGATGCAGCAATCAAAGAGCTGATTGTCCAAACAACACGCAATTTTAAACCTCCATTTGTATAGAACGACTCAGGTATACTCCCATTGTCTTCCGCCGACTGCTCCTGATTGGACGAAGCTGGTTTGCGGTCCATCCGAGTGCCCCCCAATATGACACAGTTCTGGAGAGTGCTGCCAAATTCTGCCTTCCATTTCAAAAGGACCCCATCTTCCGTTCCGACATCACCGGCAGGGAGTTCAATCCTAAGGTTGCGAATGTCGGTGAAGTTCTTCAGGACCTGGGCAGGTGAGTGGTGGGATAGTTGGGGAAGGAAGGATTTGTTCCCACCATTGGGGTTCTGAAGGTGGTGGAAGGGTTTGAGAATAGTGAAGAGCATGAGCTTCAGGAGCTGGGACAGGAGGTTTCGGGGTTTCGGAGAAGATAGGTTTAGGGGGTCGTTGGGATCACCATCAACAGTAACAACACGGTCAATCCTAACATAGACATCATGGACGAGGGGGACGAGGGAATTGAAGCGCTTTGAGACAGCAGAGCAGCGGCCAAGGGACCGAACATCTGCTAGCTTGTTGAAGATGAGGAGCACCAGAGAGTCGGGTATCTGATCAAAATGGTCCTCGCTGAGGTATGGGTCGGAATGAATTCTGGTGTTGGACTGCATCTTCTCTAGATCAAGTTCTCAAATGGGAATTTTGCTCTCTCTCATAAACTTCAATAAGATCAGCTTCGGGATCCCTTTCTTTCCCAAGATGTTAAAGCTTCGAACACCCAAAGAAAAAATATAGGATTTTTACTAATAAATAGAAGAGAATTCTGCAAACGAGAAGCTGAAACGCCCCCAACCTACAGAATTCAAAGATCCGGAAGAATTAAAGAGAAGCAAAAGTTGATGGGTTAGAATAAAACCTACGCACATTAGCATGATATTTAAAAACAAAACAGTTATTTCCTCTTCAACAATTTCAAGTGTAGAACTTTTTTTGAGTTCATAGTACTAAATTTTCAACGACAGAAACCACTATCGAGCGCTCTAATACAGTGTTTTCGATCCAAAAGTATTGAAATTCCTTTTCTAAAAACTTATAATCTTCAACACCCTAGAATTAGAAACCAACAGCGAGCGTTTCAATCCAGCGTCGCGGAGCAAAAGTTTTAGAAACTACTTAGAAACAAAATCCTTGAAAATACTAGATTGAGGAACTCCTCCAAAATAGCATCTCCAGGACATCAGATGAGGAAAAAATTAAGAAAAAAAACCCTTAAAAAAGTAGCATCAAATAAGCATTTCTAAATCATTCAAAGAACTAATTTTACCCTCAAAAATCAACATAAAATCATCATAAACACCACCATCATCTCACAATCCCCAACCAAATGTCACAAAGAATCATCAACGAAGTGAAAAGAAATTACCTAAAAGTCCGTCCGTTTCGCCTCAAAATCCAATCTTTCGCCACGAATCCACTCCCATCCGACGAGAAAACCACTTCCCCGTCCTCCACCTCCTTCCGGGGCCTCAATCCTCTCGAATCGAAGACGAGGGTTTCGCTGCCGGTCCGCTGACCTCCGACAAACTCGGAAGGTAATGAAGCGAATCTGATGGCGAATTCGGGTTTCCAAGGGGGAGAGATATCGGGACAGATTAGGGTTTCGTCGATCGATCTCGATCTTAATCACGATGGGGAGAGATCTCGGGGCAAGAGTTGGTTGCTCGTCTCGGGTCGCGGATTTAGATATAAATCGAGGCGGTGTTTGCGGCGCCGTTAGTTTTCATTCCCAAACTAGAGGTAGTGGCCGCTGACGCCGTAAAGAAAGCAGTTTCAGGGATCATAACTGCCCCTCGCCCGACTTTGCAAGAATTGATAGAAATATAAAACGGAAGTGCAGCTTGCCAACTAATACAAAATTCAGCTCTTTAAGCTTGAACAAAGAGAACCTATTTTTAGGTTTTGATAAGAGTTATTTTTGAGATATAAATTTACATATTTTTTTATTTTTTTTATGAAAATGGGTCAATTGTTTCTGTTCATATACGATAAGAGTCGAATTAGCTGATGCATCAAATGTTTATTGGGATCGAGCAAGGAGCATTTTCAAATGCTATGAAAATTTATAACATTGTTGCCGCTTGTACTGCTAGATCAAGTTACTTGTAACCATTTTCAAATTGTCACTTACTAAAATAAATACAACATATTATAGCAGGCTTAAGAATTGATTTAAAGTTATAACTTCAAAGTTATCACATATGACCTTTCAACATTATCCAATGATAGTATCATAAGAACCATTCCAAATAATGAAAAAGTACCTTATTTTCAAAAAAAAATATCCAGAAATAATGCCTATAAAACCTATATTTTTCTTTTTTATCAATCACTTCTTTGTATAATGACGGAAGCATACAATTTTATTCATATCTTTCATGATGAAAATAGTGAATGCTTATGATTAGTATTCAAGTTTTCCTTTAATGCATTTTTTTGATTAGCAGTAATGCTTTAAATGAAATCTCTATTCTTAGAGCTGTAAATGATAAAATAGCTATTTCATATATTAACTAGTTAGCTGAATAATTAAAAAGAATCTAAATTAATGTCGAATAGGTAAGCAGCTTGGAATCATATTTCGATCACTTAGGATGTGTGTAAAAGGTAGAGAGGGATGATGATAATTGAAATCCTTATCTTTCTTATGCAGATGGAGGAAGAGAGAGAGGGGCCGTGAGAGAGGCATGGGAGAGAAAGGAGGGAAACTCCAATGAATGGGAGAATTTACTTATACTTCGTATTTTTGACTGACAACTATGAGATATAATAGGTTATCAACCAGCCATAAGGAAAAATCTAAGCCCTTTCACTTCAAAAAATAGATTAAGTCCTAAAGTTCTTAATATTTTTGATTAACATATCAAGCTACCATCACTTTGACAGACCCATTATTCTCAAAATGCTTAGCTAGTCTTAGGCAGGCATCCTTTGAGACTCAGGTGAGAAATGCTTAAGCAGCTAAGCAGATGCTAGAAGCTAAAGAATCTCCAAGAATTAAGATATAGTCCGATATGAATCAATATATTTGTGAACTTGCTGTGAAATCCAAAAATAGACAAGCAAAATTACTAGAAAATGTTCAAACTTTGTAAAGATGGCCGGATAGATGACAATATATAAAGGCAGATGCCTACAGAAATTGCAATATACATTATAAAATACATCAAGGCATACATCTATGTGATGGGAAAACATATAATAATCAATATCCAATACCATGATGGAAAAAATAAAGGCCGGCCTTAATGGGTCAAATCATATAAGTATGGCTTATAAAGCTACCTTACAGGGCATAATGGATGCTTGCACTACAACAGTAAAGGGTTTTGGCGACTCTATATTGCCGACGCTACAAAAAAGCGTCGGCAAATTTTTTTCTTGCAACGGTAACCGCCGACGCTTGTTTAAAGTGTCGGTAAAAAAGGTTCCGCCGACGCTTGTACGCGTCGGCGTAGGAAAAAAATACGACGACGCTTATAAGCGTCGTCAGACTTCACTCCTCCCCTCCACAAAACCCCATCGACCCCCTCCCTCCATAGCCCACAGCCCTAAATCCCTAACTCACGGCGACCGACCCTCTCCGTCCTCAGCCCTTTTCACCGATCTCAGCCAATCTCCTCCGACGAACGATCCCAAATCGTGTTCCTCCGCCGCATCTCCTTCTCCTTCTCCCCCTCTCCGTTGGCCAGGTTTGGGATCTTCTTCCCCTCTCCTTCCCCTATCATATTTCCATTCACCCCCCGGCAAACCTTCTACTTTCTTTCTCCGCTTACCTCCTCATTGTGCGTCTTCTCGCTTCTCTCCGCGAGTTCTTCGCCCACTGCCGCTAGATCTCCGACAAGACCGAGGCGACCGACGGCGACGACCCACCGCAACCACGGATCCACCCCGCCGCCGACTCTCCGCCGCGTGCGCAGTCCCCTACGTCCCGAAATCTAGCGGCGCGGGTGCTTTCCCTTCCCGCTGACAAGCCGCTGCCGCTGCCGCCGCCATGGGCGACGCCGTGGGACGGGCGGTGGGGATCTCGAGGTAGCGTCCGGATCGATAGGGTTTCTCCGCGATGGCGCCGGGGGCGGCGTCGGGGAGGAGCTGGGTGGAGTCCTACACCGGGATGTCCGCCGACAACATCAAGGGCCTCATCCTCGCGCTGTCCTGGAGCTTATTCATCGGCGCCAGCTTCATCGTCAAGAAGAAGGGTTTGAAGAAGGCCGGCGCGTCCGGGGGTCAGGGCAGGTACGGAGTAGATACTTTTGTTGGCTTTCTTTCTTGTGATTCTCTCTCTTTTCTCCATTCGTTTGGTGGTTATTTTGGCCGATTTGCTCATCTGAACTGTGGATTCTTGCTGAGATAGTTTCCTTAGATCTCTATGTGATAATGGTTCTATCTTTTGCCTTATTTGGTGGTCTTTTTGCGGGATTTGGTGATCTGAACTGTAATGCTGCATTCTTTCTTGGAATTTAGTGGGATAAGAGTGTGTTGTGGAGGAACACACTCTTATCAAATGCTTCATAATTAGAGCTCAGTCTATTTCCCAAAATTTTGGATATTGCTGCTCATTATATTTATAACTTGTATATTCAACTCAACATAAACAGACATAAATTAACTCTTTCTAGATCTCACCGTTATCCTATTAATCATCTTAATCAATGTTATTTCAAAAGGCATTCATTATGGATTATTTTTGGCACACAAAGAAAGAACTATAAATATCCCTTGTATAAGAAATCAAAAAAGGAAAAGAAAGCACTTGTCATTTGATTGCATTGAAATTTTTGCATGTATGCCCTATATAACAAAAGCCCGATGCATTCATGTACCGACAATACTACACATTTTAACTCAGTTCTTAGATTTAGCATGTTTGTCATTAATTTCTTGCTTGTTATTTGATTCAATGTGAAAAATATCTGAGAGATCCAACAGTTAGATCATTTGTCATAATAAATTAGTTCATTGAACACTGTCAGCGTGGTGCCATCAGCGGACAACCTTCTAGTATTCACATTCGGTTTGTACATGCCCAACTATAGAAAATTTCTTTCAACTGAATGACCAAATTAGTTAAATTTCTCAGGTTTGTGCAACCCCATGGAGAGGATGAAAGAGCTTCACAGTATCAGCTTGTGCTCAAAGAGTCCAACATTGCCACCAGAAGAAGAAAAGTAGTTTGAGATCTATAAAATTAATCATCAATTGAAGAGAGACTCTTTCCTGTACAGAAGCCAAGTGCTCATTTCTTAAAGAAGCTGTGTTTCGGTTCATATCCTCATTATATTCTTTTATCCATTTTTATTGTTCATGACATGCTAATCAATTTTCAGAATCATCTCCATATTATTATTATCCAACTTCCTGTCATTTCAGTAGTGTAAATTCCTAAGAACATGTACTATTTGGTGTCATCTTATCCACTGCCTATCCCTTTTTCAGTCTGTCTCCTTGTTCCATGTCAGTTATGTTGGAGACACCATCCATGGCTGTTGTATTGTGCCCAATTGTAGTCAAAAAATATGTGGTTGCTTCATAATTAGAGCTGAAATTGTTATGCTGCAACCACTAGTATATATTTTAGCGATTGGATGAATTATATTATGCAGTTACCATGTGATTCTGGAGTCATATATATTTTATGTGATTGGATGAATTAATTTTTTTTTTTAAAAAAATAATATTCTAACGACGCTTTAAAGTGTCGTTAAAATCACGAAATTTTATTTTAAAAAAATAATATTATAACGACGCTTAAAATCACATTTAACGACGCTAAAAAGCGTCGCTAATTTCCGACGCTTTTGAAAGCGTCGGAAAATATTTTCCCCACTGTAGCATAGGCGACGCTTTACCGACGCTTAGGAAAGCGTCGGGATGGTTTTTACCGACGCTTAAAAGCGTCGCTAAAGGCCAAAAAAAGCGTCGCTAATGCCCAATTTTCTTGTAGTGTTGTTAAATGTCATGATAATGTAAGAGGTAAAAGAGTAGACTAGTTTTGAAGCTGCTCTAGAGATTAAGGAGTTGGAAGTTTTTACGTATGTGAAGAGATTAATCTTAGTCTTGCTTGAGAAAGAAATAAGGAAATTAGTTCTATCTCCATGCAAAGTCATATACAAACAGGTATTTGGTATTACAAGTGTAGAGATCAAACAGACCATGTAGAGGCGCAAGGAGTATGTATTATTGCGGCTTTGGTTTCCCATGGGCTCTGAATTCAATCAAATTAATATGCAGTTTAGTTTTGACAAGGTCTCCAATCTATGCATGAAGATCGATAATACAAATACCTTCATTGTTACTGCAACAATAACAGATTGTCGGATTTGGTCGCTGGCTGGATATTCAATGGCATCAATTGAATATTTGATGGAACCTTAGCACAGTGACGATGAAATCGATGCTGAAAGGAAGTTTGGTTACTGTTGACTCCATCATGACATACATTAGAAGGAATAAGCTTGGGAGAAGTTGTTTCATGGAGTGCTTACCTACTTAGAACTCCGCATAATAAGATCAGAGTCATCTGTACATACCACACAATGATGTACACAGAACATTGACAGTCTTGCTATCTCTATGTGTTGAATTTGTCTGCTTTGATTACTTTTGAGAGTCATAGTTTTCGAGTACTTATAACTACAGTCCTAGTCTCAGCCTCAGATAGTCTATCTATATGAATGGCTGAGCCTTGTTAAGTTGGCTCTGAAGTGCCTTGGAGTAAAAATAAGAACAATCTTAGTCTCAGAGTCTCAGATAGAAACCGGTGCTATAGCCCTTTGGTGAGAGTGCACAGTGAATGCTTATTTTAATATCTTAATTCTTTTCTTTTCAGTTTTATCTCTTCATATATTTTAATCTCGATAATTCTATCCTTCTGTCTTGGTGGATGATTCGGAGCAGGACAACCCTCCAACAAAATTATCATGCTATTGTACAATATAAATGTGGGATAAGTCCTATATAACTGAAAACTCAAGCTAGTAAACCTAAAAGCTAGTGTTGCACCAAAAGAAAAAAATTCCTAAAAGCTAGTGATTTTTAGATGGCTTGATGCAACAGAGACATATAAATAGGTTTCTATTTGATCTGATCTGATTCAATCATCTTTTGTTCTTGTTTTTTGTTTTTTTTAACACAATCAACAAGAAAATATGTTTTGAATGATCTGAGTTGCATGCAGGCTAAGCGAACTGGGAGATTTTCTTCTGGGAGCCCTATATGGTCCACTGCTTTTAGAGAAGGATGGAAAATGAAGTTTAAAATTTAAAAGAGGTAAAATCTTTCTCTTGTGCATGCTGATCGTATGGAAATAATTCATGCGACGATCTTTGATAGCTTGCTTCCTTATTTCACCATTTCTTTCCTTGAAGTCTAGCAACATTATGTATGAAATGCCCGCTTCAGCACAAAAAGAAAAGAAAAGAAAAGAAAAGAAAAGAAAAAAAAAAGTGTCCAGCAGCATTGTCTCACCCAAAAAAGTTTAGCAACTTTGCATCTGTCTACAGCGACAGAAATTCTTGGGCATTTGGTACCTAATTCTTTGACCCATTTAGCTCCAAATTCTCCAGGTCAAAGTCTAGGTTGCACTCTGTCCCATTGAAAGATATCGATGGAGACTATAAAAAGATATCATTATTCTCATCAATATGATAGGAATGGCTATGAAGATTTGTGGAAATTTGGCATTCAAGGATCGCTTTCAGGTAGATGGTAAGATGCCTACATGGATCCAACCATCATCCACATCAGCAAGCTTATCTTAGAGCCACTAGATTCATTGGAGCATCTGAGCCGACACACCTTTCTATTCTAATGGATTAGATTTCCATCACCAACCCAATCAGCATCAGCATAGCTTTTCCGCTCTAAGCACAGGAATCAAATAAAACTTTGCCTTCCAAATCATTCAATGCGAACCTTGATACATTCCAATGGAAATGGATTAAGCAACTCGCCACAGCCCAACTGCGGACTGGCATGACTTTATGGTTATATACATTTGGACCACCACTAGTACCAGCACTTTTGTTACTATTGAGGCACCTAGGCTCTTCCAATAGAGGTAGTCATTTTCTTGATAACCTACCTTTTAGGATCTATTGCATAGGAAAAAAGGTGATGGTTGTCATCTTGAGTTGATCCTAAGATTTGTGGCTCTCTTTTGAACAAGTCATGTGAGAAGAACTCTTTACCTAGAAGCATAGATACTTCAATCAGAAGTAACAAGGCAACTGGTGGGAGGGAACTAGGGGAGGAGGGCTGTTCATATTCTTACTAGGCCACTTCTTTATTCAAAATTGGATAATTAGTATGAGACTTTCCCTATCCCCATCTATTGTTGTCGATCTTTGGACTGCTGATATGGATCTCCTCCGTCGATCTGCAAAATAGCAACAGGTCAGAGAACTTGCTGAAGTGGGCTCTAAGCAAGCCTTTCGATGCTTAAGTTAGAGAGAAAGGGTTTGAATAATGGGAGGAGAGACGAATAAGAGACTTTTAATATAGTAGTGTTGTATCATGGTCGTAGTTTTCATGAAAAGACTCTAGGACTATATATATAGCCACACGATCCGGGATCGGCTAAGGATTGTGCTGTAACGGACTGGAGTTGTACGATTACCATCGGAGGACATATGTAACCATCCAAGATTGTGTTGTAACCATCTTGAGATGCGATGTAACCACTTAAAGCTATTATAGCAATCTTTAATTTTGGGTGTAATAGAGGGAGCTCATTTCCGCATAAGGCAAGGAGCTGCTGCCCAAGGTGATAAGGCTTAGACCGGCATAGGATGGATTCCGAGATAAACGACTAGATGTCCAAACTGTTAGACTTTATATTGGGTGACATGTGACCTCAAAGGGTGGTCACTTTTGTTCTGCTCATCTCGGCTCTTAAATCGGTCGAGGTAGGCCTAGTTTAGTTATGTAGAATGCCTCATCAGTTTTGAGTTGGATGAATCCAATTATGCCATGTAATCAGGCTCATTGTCCACCACATCACCATCTTTTTGAAGAAAAAAGGATGTATTACTATTGTCAATAGGCAATAGGCCATGTGTCACTTATCTCAAAGACAAGGAAATGGAGCAAACAGGCAATGGTAAGACAAAATTATTGGGTTATCCTCTCTAAAGTAGGAAGGGACGAAGTTGCAAATTGTTGCCCAGATAGACAACCCAAGAGGGGGGGTGAATTGGGTTTTAAAATAATTATTGCAATTAAAATATTTGTGGATAACTAATTAATACTTTTTGCAAGTTAATTAATTAGATGCTATGTGCAGTGAATGTAATGAAAGTAAGAGAGACAAATGCAATCACAAACACAATGATTTTATAGTGGTTCGGAGCTAACCCTTGCTCCTACGTCCACTCCCCAAGCCTCACTTGGGAATTCACTATAACCTCTCGGATTACAGCCGGTTGTTTTACAAGCTCACAACCAAACTTGTTGTTTTACGAGGTCACAACGAACTCGGTCGGTTTTTCCAGGCTCACCGACTAGAACCACCCCGATTGTTTTTCCGGGATCACAATCGAACCCTTACACGTTGGTTTCAACCTAGGCTCACCAACAAACCTATATACCCTTGATTCAATCCCCTGATTGAATCAAGTAAGAACCAAATGAAAAGAAAGAACAAAGAGAAAAAAGTAGAGCTTCTAGGAAAGCAGATATTCAGTAATATAAACAATAGAGAAGTTAAGAGCCCTCAAACTATTTTATGACGATTAGGAGGAGGGCTTCTTGAACTCTGGGTCTCCTCTTGAATGTCTTGAAGACTTGAAGGCAGAAGGAGACTTCTTTAATGCTGGGAAGAGTTGGTTGAATGGAGTTAATGGCTCTCTTCCTTCTTTTCCGTTGAAATCCCTTTGGCAGATGAAGTTATTGTGTTTTCTTTGAAAGGAATGTTACTTCTCTACCTTGCTACAGTCCTCTGTGGCTATTTAAGCCATTCCCCACGGAAACTAGCCGTTAGACACACTTTACTAGCCGTTCTGCATATTCTGCACATCCTGACAATGTTTCCGTTGGGATCGGAGTCGACTCGCACGATCTGGAGTCGACTCGGCTGCAGTAGGAGTCGACTCATACTTTTCTGGAGTCGGCTCGGCAACTGTTCCGGATTTGAATTAAAGTGCTCTTCTCGACTGGGAGTCGACTCGACTTAACCCGGAGTCGACTCGCCAAAATCTGGAGCTGACCTTGCACTTTTGGAGTCGGCTCATTCCAAGGAATTCATAGAGATATTCTTCAACTTCACTCACTCGAGTCGACTCAAAAATTCTGAGAGTCGACTCGGCGCTCAGAGCCCGAACTCCCGATCTTCTGTCTTTTGGCTCGTGCAGTCTTGGAGTCGACTCGAACTGTTCCGGAGTCGACTCGGCTCTCAGTATCCGAAAAACAGTCTTCTGTCTTTTTGGAGTAGCGCTGCCTTGGAGTCGACTCGAACTGTCTTGGAGTCGACTCGCGTCTCAGAGACAACAATACTGTCTTCTGTCTTTTTAGGGTCGCGCTGTCTCGGAGTCGACTTGGGCTTTGCGGGAGTCGACTCGGCTCTCAGTGTCCGAAAGTTGCTCTCTGACTTTTGCCTTGTATTTCACTGAGAGTCGACTATCGCTTCCTTTGGAATCGACCTGCCAACCATCGGAGTCGACTCGAGTTCCTCAGGAGTCGACTCGGCTCTCAGGGTCCAAAATACCTTCTCTGTCTTTCTGTCTGTAACTCCCTGGAGTCGACTCATACTACTCTGGAGTCGACTCGGCAAGCATCGGAGTCGACTCGCGCTCTTCAGGAGTCGACTCGCTGACAGGTTTTGAGTTGTATCTTTCTGTTCGTCTGTCTGTTCTCAGTCGGAGTCGACTCGTAATGTTCCGGAGTCGACTCGAGCCTATGCCAGTGCTTCTGATACGCTTGGAGTCGACTCGTAATATCCCGGAGTCGACTCGAGTCTCAGACTTTGGTTCATCTTGACTTCTTAACTTATCCAAATTGTCTTGAACCAAATCTAGAGACACTTAGCCATAAATTTACAAGGATATCACTGAAACACTAGATTGAATTCATTAGTAAACATAAGATATACTCAAATGCTTTGAGCTCATCAAAATCAAATAGGGTTATAATCAATCACTCCACAATCTCTCCCTTTTTGATGATGACAAAACATTGAGTATATGTAAAGTGACTCGCTCAACAAACAATGAGATTTATAGTTAAATTTTAAAATGAATTCAAATGTCTGGTTATTTAATTTATCCAAACCTGAAAGGTGTGAAACAATAAATTTTGAAGTTAAGGCTCCCCCTTTCATTTGGAATTATATAAGCCTTCATATCATGCAATCAATTGTTTGGCTTATATATATTTAATGATTTTGCTTTCTTAAAAATTCAGATTCTCCCCCTCAACACATGCATTCAACTTAGTTTTGATTCTCAGAATTTAAACTTAAATTTTTGGTTTTTAGAGGAAAAATCTGCCAATTTGTTCTTAAGTATGATTCAACTAATCTCCGAATATCCCTTGAATAGATTCTGGAGATTACTCCATTAGGAGCCCCAACAGAGAGATAATGAGCCTCGAGGTATCGAATCCACTAAGAACAAATTCTTGTGTGTTATAAAAATTTTCTTTTTATTGATTTTCATTGATTCCTTTTACATATCTATTAAATATATTTCTTCCCCTTTTTGTCATTGCATCAAAAAGGAAGTAAGCAGAACACACAAGCAAGTAGAGATCAATGTGCACAATATTGAAGAAAATTGTCTACTCATTGTATTGATGTATATGTAAGTATATTTGTGAATACAATAAGTAAAGCAGTAAATACATGTCAAAATAAACAAAATAAGCTAGGGCTTCCTCGAGGATGTGGCTCCTCCCCTCAGTCTGGATTGTTCCATTAGGAGACTGACCGCGTTCGTGACGTTCTCTAGCTGGGTGATAATGGCCGAGGTGGCCCTACTGTGCGTCGTGGATAGCTCGGTCAGAGTCTGCTGGAATGTGTCCAACTTGGCAATCACGACATTTGCCAAGCGCTCCGCCCCCTGATTCAGGCTGCCCATGTCGTGTCTGATGTCATCTCGCATTTTCCGTGTGTTGCTTGTGACATCGCTCATGTTGGAGAATTGGGCTTGTATCAGGCTTCTGACATTGAAGATCTCCTCCCTCAGATGAGCCGTCATCTCGGTCACGGCTGATAGGGAGGGAACTAATGCAAAAGAGGGGGCAGGGGCTGGACCTCTGAGCTCTCTCAGAAGATCGTCCTGAAGATCTCGTACAATCTCCTGCCGCAACTCCCGGAGCTGCTCAGGAGAAATCCAGACCTCCATCGGCTGAGTGGGTGGAGCTGAGGAGGAGGGTCCGGCTGAGGTGGAGGGTGCTGAGGTGGAGGGAAAGGTAGGAAAGTCTGAATCTGGATCAGGACTGGGGGAGCGTCTAGTGGTAGGTGTGGAGGAGGATGGTTTCCTAACCCAGGTTTCCTCTACCTTATGAAAACCCATCCTGTGAAAGGTTCCCTCACTCATGCGATCTGTCCATCATAGTGCGCGAGAGGGTTCCCCCTCAGGAATGGGGATCTCAGACTCCCTAAAGATAAGAGTGTATAGCATCCCATAAGGAAGGGTGAGCCTAGGTCTATCTAGTGGCTCACATAGGTATCTGTAAATGAGTTTGGGGAAGTTAATTGGAGTATCCTGAAGGATGTAGAACATAAGGGCTAGGTCCCTCTCAGACACAAAATCGAAGCGGCCGGTCTTCAGGAAGAGGGTCCTAGAGATGATACTCAAGAGGAGCCGCATCTCAACTGATAGTGAACTAGCGGACACCTCATCGAGTGGGGACTGGGGTGGACTCCCTAAAATGGCCGTGAGGGCCTCAGTCCTATCATCTGGGTGTGTAGGAAATACCCCAACTTGGGCAAGATGTAGGATTTATGCTATGAAATCCTCAGAAATGAATAGAGGGACACCCGCTACGGTTTCCTGTATCCCCCCATTGCCCCTATGCACTGTTCCATAGAACTCCCTAACTAGACCTAGGTATGTGGGGAGATCCAATGAACAAAAGAACTCTAAACCTTGGGCCCTCAATCTATCTCCTATGGTGAAGCCCTCCCGGGAGAGATAGTCGAAGTTGACGAATCTCCCGGTGGAAACCGCCTTCCCGGCGCACGGTCGCGAGGGAACCAGCCTCGGCGGGGAACGAGCCGGAGGTTGTGGCCTCACGGGATCGTTCCGAGCTTTGGACCGTCGCTCGGCACCGGTCGCGGGTTGGGGCCTCTTCCGGCTTGGGACAACGGATTTACGAGGCATGGTCGACCTAGAAATGGGGTAAAACCCTAATGGATGGAAGAAGGTCGACGGAACAACCCTAACGGAGGTCGGAGACGATGTAGGAGACGGCTCTAGGGTTTTGTGAACAGTGGAGGCGATGAATAGAAGTGTTGATCAAACGCTTGGATTAGGGTTAAAAACTCGGATCCCGACCGCGAGTCGACTCCAGTAAGTCGCGAGTCGACTCGACCTCGAGTCGACTCCAAAATATGTGCGAGTCGACTCCCCTTCATGAGCCGACTCTGAAACATATCCGAGTCGACTCGAACTCTGGTACGCACTTAAAAATCATGCTATTTTCGTATCTACCAAGGGACAATCACTAAGTTGTGATCTGATTTGATGATCATAGATGAGAAACTCCATAATTAACACAACCTAATCATCAAAATCAATGAACTAGAGGAGAACATCACTAGGATGGATCAATCACTCCTAATCCTCTCCTAAGCACACTAAATCTCTCTTCACTCAAGGGTTTTGTGAAGATATCAGCTAATTGATCATCAGTGCAAACAAATTGAAGTGTCACATCACCATTCAGTACATGATCTCTTATGAAGTGATGTCTTATCTCAATATGTTTAGTTCTTGAATGCTGAATTGGATTTTTAGTTAGATTAATGGCACTTGTATTATCACAATTAATGAGAATTTTATCTTGTTTAATGCCATAGTCTTCCAATTGTTGTTTAATCCACATGATTTGAGCACAACAACTCTCGGCAGCAACATATTCAGCTTCAGCAGTAGATAGTGCAATCGAGTTTTGTTTTTTGCTAAACCATGAAATTAAATTTTCTCCTAGGAATTGACATGACCCGCTGGTGCTTTTTCTATCAAGTTTACAACCAGCAAAGTCTGAATCTGTGTATCCTATTAAGTTCAGACTAGATTCTTTAGAATACCATAAACCTATACTTTTTGTTCCTATTAGGTATTTAAAGATTCTTTTTACTGCAATTAGATGAGATTTCTTAGGATTAGACTGATATCTAGCACACATGCATACACTAAACATGATATCAGGTCTACTTGCAGTGAGATACAATAAGGATCCTATCATACCTCTATACATCTTTTGATCTACAGATTTACCTGATTCATCTTGGTCTAGTTTGCATGATGAGCTCATGGGTGTGCTGATTGACTTGTTTCCCTCCATATCAAACTTCTTAATCATCTCCTTGATGTATTTAGCTTGATTGATGAAGATCCCCTCTTTGGATTGTTTGATTTGAAGCCCGAGGAAATAGTTCAGCTCTCCCATCATGCTCATTTCAAACTCACCCTGCATCAAGTCAGTAAATTCTTCGCAGAGGCGATTGTTAGTAGCACCGAAAATAATATCATCAACATAAATCTGCACTACTAACATATCTTTATTTTTCTTCTTTAAAAACAGTGTTGTATCTACATTTCCCCTAGAGAACTCATGATCTAGTAGAAATTTGCTAAGTCTTTCATACCATGCTCTAGGCGCTTGTTTCAAACCATAAAGTGCTTTGTTCAATTTGTACACATGATTAGGGTATTGATGATTTTCAAAACCAGGAGGTTGTTCTACATACACCTCCTCATTAATATACCCATTTAGAAATGCACTTTTTACATCCATTTGAAATAATTTGAAATCCTTAGAGCATGCAAATGCTAGTAATAGTCTAATTGCCTCAAGTCTAGCTACAGGAGCAAAGGTTTCATTAAAATCTATACCTTCTTCTTGATTATAGCCCTTTGCTACTAGTCTAGCCTTATTCCTAATTACAATTCCATTTTCATCAAGTTTATTTTTATATATCCATTTGGTACCTATAATTGAATATTCAGAGGGTCGTTCAACTAGGTTCCATACCTTGTTTCTAGTAAATTGGTTTAATTCTTCTTGCATTGCATTTATCCAATTTACATCTTTTTCAGCTTCTTCTATGTGTTTGGTTTCAAAATGTGAGACAAAAGCAAGATGATTATTTAGGTTCCTAAGAGATGCTCTAGTCCTAACAGGTTGAGATGGATCATCTAAAATTAATTCCTTAGGATGCCCGTGAGCATACCTCCAAGCCTTAGTTAGCCCATGATCCATAATAGCCTCTTGACTTGATGATGCATTTCCAAGTAATTTTTGTTCATTATCTTGTAATGTCATCTCATCAATCTTTTCTTCAAGAATTTCAGCATCATCATCAAGATTAACTTTCTTACTAGAAGAGGTATCACTAGAATCATCAAAAACAACATGTATAGATTCTTCTATAACTAGGGTTCTTTTATTGAAAACTCTATAGGCTTTACTAGTTGTAGAGTACCCCAAAAATATACCCTCATCAGATTTGGAGTCAAATTTTCCTAGATTATCTTTTCCATTATTATGAACAAAACACCTACATCCAAAGACATGAAAGTAGTTCACTTTTGGTTTTCTGTTTTTCCAAAGTTCATAAGGTGTTTTCTTTATAATGGGTCTCAATAAAACTCTATTTAATATATGACAAGAGGTATTGATGGCTTCTCCCCAAAAGTACTTAGGGAGGTTACTTTCACATAACATGGTTCTAGCCATTTTCTCTAGAGTTCTATTTTTTCTTTCCACAACTCCATTTTGTTATGGTGTCCTAGGTGCAGAAAAGTTATGAGTTATCCCCTTTTTACTACAAAACTCATCAAATAAGTGATTTTCAAATTCAGTTCCATGGTCACTTCTAATAGCTATGACTGAAGTATCTCTAGCATTTGTTACTTCCTTATGAAATTTCTTAAAGACTGAAAATGCTTGATCTTTATGAGCTAAGAACATGACCCAAGTGTATCTAGAATAATCATCTACAATAACTAGACCATATTTATTTCCACCTAGACTTGTGGTTCTAGTTGGTCCGAATAGATCCATGTGTAGTAGTTCTAGAGGTCTAGAGGTAGAGACATAATTTATTGATTTAAAGGAGTTCCTTGATTGTTTGCCATATTGACAAGCTCCACATATTTTATTCTTTTCAAACTTTAGTTTTGGCAAACCTATCACGGAATCTCTTTTAACTAGCTTTGATATTGTGTCCATGCTTGCATGACCTAACTTACGGTGCCATAACCAACTAGCATCATTATCCTTAGTTTCATTAACAACTAAACATGGGTTATGTTTGGCTAGATCCTCAAGGTCTACTACATACACATTCCCACGTCTTATTTCTTTAAAAACTAAACTATTGTCATTTGAGTTGGTTATGATGCATAAGGTTGGTTTGAACAAAACATCAAAACCTCTATTACATAATTGACTAATGCTAAGTAGATTATGCTTAAGACCATCAACATATCGAACATTATCAATAAAGGTTGAAGGGATAATTTGTACTTTATCTATACCAATAATGTGACCTTGGTTATTGTCTCCAAATGTCACAGCACCTCCCTTCTTAGGCTCAAGGGTGAAGAATTGATCCTTGTCACCCGTCATGTGTCTTGAGTAGCCACTATCCAAGTACCAACAATTTTTGTCGACCTTGGTTGCAAGACACTCCTACACAAGCAAATCATACAATTTTAGGTACCCAAGTTTTCTTGGGTCCTTCATGGTTAGTAATGTTGGTTCCTTTTGGAACCCAAATCCTTTTAATTCTTCTTTTAGTTTTTCCTTTTCTATAATCACACACATTTGCTTTATGTCCTAATGTTCCACAGCAAAAACATGTTATTTTCTTAGTTTTACTTTCGCCAGCTTTAACAAAGAAATTACTAAGGAGTTTTTGCTTATTTTTAGGTTTATACCCTAAACCAGTTCTATTGAATACAGCTCGTTGACTATTAAGTATCATCTCTAATTTTTCTGAGCTATATGTAAATTTTTCTACAAAAGATTTGTACTTTTCAAGTTCTAGTGTCAATTTTTGTTTTTCTGTTTTTAGATTATTTAGGTCTTTTGTGAGACTCTCTTTTATGATATGATTATTGTTTTTAAGTTCTAATATTTCTTTGTTCAGCCTATCGTTATCTTTAGTTAAGGTATTAGTCTTTTGAATTAAGATTTGATTGCTTGTCTTAAGTTCTGAATTTTCTTTAACAATAATATCTTTTTCCTTAACTAATGTATCATACTTACGGAGTTGAGTTTGGTTAGTTAGTTTTAATTCTTTGTTTTTAAGGTTTATTGTCTTGTACTCATCCATTAATTCATTGAAGGCATCATATAATTCATCGAAAGTAAAATCTAAATGTGTTCCGGATGTTACCTCATTGTCGTTAGCCATAAAACACAGATTGGCCTTTTCTTCTTGTTCTTCATCCGATGATGATGATGATGTGTCGGAGTCCGATAGGGTGGAGACGAGGACTTTCTCCTTCTTGTACTTGCTCCCCTTCTTCAGCAAAGGACACTCAGCTCTGAAGTGCCCCGGCTTTTTACACTCATAACATCCAATCCCCTCATTTTCTCTTTCCTTACCTTTATCCTTGTGATAGAAATTTGAGGGGCCTCTCCTTTGATGTGAGGACTTCTTTCGGTTGATGAATCTTCTGAACTTACGCACGAGAAGAGCCTCATCATCATCTCCCTCATTGTCTTCCTCTTCACTGCTGCTGCTGCAAGATAAGTCTTTATTAGTAGAAACAGATTTGAGGGCTATTACCTTTTTCTTGTGGGAGGACTCTTCTTCGCTGTGTTGTTTCATTGTGAGCTCGTGCGTCATTAGGGATCCAAGAAGCTCCTCAAGTGGAAGCTTGTTCAAGTCCTTAGCTTCTTGGATTGCCGTCACCTTGGCTTCCCATGACCTTGGTAGACAGCGAAGAATCTTCCTGACAAGTTCACTGTTAGTATAATTTTTGCCAAGGCTTTTTAGGCCATTGACAATATCAGTAAATCTAGTGAACATGTAAGTGATTGTTTCATTAGAATCCATCTTAAATAATTCATACTTATGAACTAATATATTTATTTTGGATTCTTTGACTTGATTCGTGCCCTCATGGGTCACTTCAAGTCTATCCCAAATCTCTTTTGCAGAATTGTAAGTAGAGACTCTATTGAATTCATTTCTATCTAATGCACATTAAAGCACATTCATTGCTTTGGCATTGAGTTGTGCCTTCCTAAAGTCATTGTCATCCCAATTCTTTTCAAGTTTGGGTACAGTGACACCCTCTACATAGATGGACGGGATGTATGGTCCATTTAGTATAATGGTCCACATCTTATAGTCTTGGGCTTGGATAAATATTCTCATCCTAGCCTTCCAATATGAGTAGTCGGATCCATTAAAGAATGGGGGTCTTTGGGTGGACTGTCCCTCAATGTGGGAAGATCCAAATGAGGTTGTCATTTTGATCTTTTACTCTTTGGGTAAAACAGTTCAGGCTCTGATACCACTTGTTGCCTAGATAGACAACCCAAGAGGGGGGGTGAATTGGGTTTTAAAATAATTATTGCAATTAAAATATTTGTGGATAACTAATTAATACTTTTTGCAAGTTAATTAATTAGATGCTATGTGCAGTGAATGTAATGAAAGTAAGAGAGACAAATGCAATCACAAACACAATAATTTTATAGTGGTTCGGAGCTAACCCTTGCTCCTACATCCACTCCCCAAGCCTCACTTGGAAGTTCACTATAACCCCTCGGATTACAGCCGGTTGTTTTACAAGCTCACAACCAAACTTGTTGTTTTACGAGGTCACAACGAACTCGGTCGGTTTTCCCAGGCTCACCGACTAGAACCACCCCGATTGTTTTTCCGGGATCACAATCGAACCCTTACACATTGGTTTCAACCTAGGCTCACCAAC
The DNA here is from genome assembly GCF_051530095.1 of Phoenix dactylifera. Lineage (NCBI taxonomy): Eukaryota > Viridiplantae > Streptophyta > Magnoliopsida > Arecales > Arecaceae > Phoenix > Phoenix dactylifera. The sequence goes on from NC_143191.1 coordinate 17,240,535, forward strand.
AAACCTATATACCCTTGATTCAATCCCCTGATTGAATCAAGTAAGAACCAAATGAAAAGAAAGAACAAAGAGAAAAAAGTACAGCTTCTAGGAAAGCAGATATTCAGTAATATAAACAATAGAGAAGTTAAGAGCCCTCAAACTATTTTATGACGATTAAGGGAAGGGCTTCTTGAACTCTCGGTCTCCTCTTGAATGTCTTGAAGACTTGAAGGCAGAAGGAGACTTCTTTAATGTTGGGAAGAGTTGGTTGAATGGAGTTAATGGCTCTCTTCCTTCTTTTCCGTTGAAATCCCTTTGGCAGATGAAGTTATTGTGTTTTCTTTGAAAGAAATGTTACTTCTCTACCTTGCTACAGTCCTCTGTGGCTATTTAAGCCATTCCCCACGGAAACTAGCCGTTAGACACACTTTACTAGCCGTTCTGCACATTCTGCACATCCTGACAATGTTTCCGTTGGGATCGGAGTCGACTCGCGCGATCTGGAGTCGACTCGGCTGCAGCAGGAGTCGACTCATGCTTTTCTGGAGTCGGCTCGGCAACTGTTCCGGATTTGAATTAAAGTGCTCTTCTCGACTGGGAGTCGACTCGACTTAACCCGGAGTCGACTCGCCAAAATCTGGAGCCGACCTTGCACTTTTAGAGTCGGCTCATTCCAAGGAATTCATAGAGATATTCTTCAACTTCACTCACTCGAGTCGACTCGGAAATTCTGGGAGTCGACTCGGCGCTCAGAGCCCGAACTCCCGATCTTCTGTCTTTTGGCTCGTGCAGTCTTGGAGTCGACTCGAACTGTTCCGGAGTCGACTCGGCTCTCAGTATCCGAAAAACAGTCTTCTGTCTTTTTGGAGTAGCGCTGCCTTGGAGTCGACTCGAACTGTCTTGGAGTCGACTCGCGTCTCAGAGACAACAATACTGTCTTCTGTCTTTTTGGGGTCGCGCTGTCTCGGAGTCGACTCGGGCTTTGCGGGAGTCGACTCGGCTCTCAGTGTCCGAAAGTTGCTCTCTGACTTTTGCCTTGTATTTCACTGAGAGTCGACTCTCGCTTCCTTTGGAGTCGACCTGCCAACCATCGGAGTCGACTCGAGTTCCTCAGGAGTCGACTCGGCTCTCAGGGTCCAAAATACCTTCTCTGTCTTTCTGTCTGTAACTTCCTGGAGTCGACTCATACTACTCTGGAGTCGACTCGGCAAGCATCGGAGTCGACTCGCGCTCTTCAGGAATCGACTCGCTGACAGGTTTTGAGTTGTATCTTTCTGTTCGTCTGTCTGTTCTCAGTCGGAGTCGACTCGTAATGTTCCGGAGTCGACTCGAGCCTGTGCCAGTGCTTCTGATACGCTTGGAGTCGACTCGTAATATCCCGGAGTCGACTCGAGTCTCAGACTTTGGTTCATCTTGACTTCTTAACTTATCCAAATTGTCTTGAACCAAATTTAGAGACACTTAGCCATAAATTTACAAGGATATCACTGAAACACTAGATTGAATTCATTAGTAAATATAAGATATACTCAAATGCTTTGAGCTCATCAAAATCAAATAGGGTTATAATCAATCACTCCACACAAATAGTGCAATGATCTTGTTATGGAGCTTTTTCTTGTTGTCACACCCTTCTACTTAATTACCGGTCAGAGTTTTAGGTTCGATTTTTCAATGCTACTTGCTCAAAAATCTGAACTAGGATAATTATAGTGGAGGAGTAGTAAATCTCCTTCCCTTTTTCACAAAGAAACTTTTATTTTTATTTACTATAATAATGATTCTAATAATTTTTATTTCTCTAATGCTATACTAATGTTATTTAAGAACAAACCATCAGTTAAAAATATTAACCACTATTTGGCAATTTTTTCTTGCATGAGAATTTTTTTTTTTTTTGAATTTCAAGTGAACAATATAAATGTTAAATAACATTTTAGTCTTATGATATCATGACCCCTTGATAACCATGATAATAGCCATAATAAGAGTAGAAGAATTTATCTAAACTAACATGGACATATCCATGGTGGGCATTACTTTCATACAATGAAATCATCCAAAGAATAAGGCTAGGTTTTCCATGAATAAGGCTAGCTTGTGAAATGTTACAAGGTACGCTAATCTAACCATGTGGCCCAGACTATGCCAAACTGTACTCAAATTGGAAAAAACCACACTCAAGACCATCCAAGACTTGTGTCAAGCCATGCAAGCATGAGCCACCCTGACTCACCTGAACTGAACAGAATTGGGGGATGTATTCTATCTTTTCGCACCGCATCCATGACCCATGGAATACACTATTTGCACTATATGAAAAACTAGCATTGTTGGTGCTTTTTAAGTCATGAATGATGCTTATAAGCATTGAAAAATTATGGCCCTACCTTCCAAAAGCATCAAAGAAGCGTCGGCAATGCAAGTGTGGAAAAAAAAATACAATGTGTGCAATTCACATCATTTTTTTTAATCAAATGATGTTTAACATGGCGAACCAACAACACATTTTAAAAAACGTTACAAGGTCCGCTTGTATGCTAACCTACCACATGGCAGGTCTTTAACAATTCTTAAAAGTGTCACTAAGTAACGACGCTTTTAAGTATCATTTAGTGACGACGCTATTAAGCATTGCTAAGTAATGGTGCTTATAAGCGTTGCTACTAAACGACGCTTATAAGCATCTAAGTGATTACTTTAATGATGCTTAAACACATTGTCAATGGTTCTTTTGATGATACTTTAAAGCATCGCTAAGTTGTATATATATTTTTAAAAAAAAATAAAAAAGGAACAAAATTTGTACATATATACAAAAGTCCATATAGAGAAGATGGTAATTTACAAATCACAACTCCATAAAGAAAGGAACAAAACTCACATAAACACTTGTATTATATATGAAAATTGGAAATATTTACATTATCAAACATGATTAAATGTCCATTACAACTCAAAGAATTAAAAAGATATAAAAATACATTAGATATAAGAACTCCAAAAAAAAAGAACTCAAGTTATAAGGGCTATCAGTTGTCAATGGTATCTTCATCATCATCTCTAGGACTACTTGAAGCATCGAAAACTTATAAGGAAAAGATAGAAATATTAGAAGTTGAGAATACAATAATCATAATATATTACAAATCATTAACTCCATTCAAAAAATATACATGATAATTATGTAAAATACATAAATAGATGTAGTTATTTATCTAAGGCAGGACCTCTGCAACAAGGATGTAATCTGATCAAGCTAAGCCCTCATAATATACATCTCTATCTTATAGCTCTACCTCAAGGATTGTATTTCTGTCTAATAGTTTTGTCTTATATCCTTTATTTTTGTCTCCAACCTATGAACTTCTGTAGTACTACCACTCTGCCTAACATCTTGGGTATATTTGTTCATTGCAAACAATAGAGTGGGAGTGACTCTAACCCATAACCCCTTACTCGACCATAACACTCTGGTCCCGTCAATTTGGTGAACACCTGAGTTTCGATGCAACTAGTCTCTAAAGATGATGATGACTCACCAACATGCTCCTCAATAAGTGATTTTAGCCTTATCCTATATTTTAGAACAAAAATTGTATATTACTGATAAAAAAATAAAATTACAAATCATTGTACAAATTTATTATCAATATATACGATAATATCTCTCAACTCTTTTTAAACAAAGCTGCCATCTCGGTGTGTATGAGTCATTTTGTAGAACTCCATCTCACTAGGCTCCCTCCCATACTCTTCTATCTATAAAAAATAGTATATGTTACATGATACATGGTCCATCATACATGATATATGATACAAGATACATGGTTCATTATACACATTATAGCATACATGAAATATGGTACATGGTACATGATACATGCATTGAAGTGAAGATTAAAGTTTCAATTTGAAGTAAAGAATTCCAAAAGTTTAAATAAGACTTATAAATATTATGATACATGATACATAGTTTCAGTAAGAAGCATAAGATTTTTAGTATAAAATAAATAAGCCTAACCGTTGAAAGTTTGTAATATGCCAAAGAGTTTCAAATAAATATATAAATTTATCTCTATATCTCGCATAACACTTGGAGCCCAATACATGAGAAACCAATTGAGATGCTCGTATAACTCTACCAATATCAGGATATGTCTGCCAAATAAAGTAAACAATGCGATATATCTTGTATATATGTATAATTTATATTAATAATGCATAACATAAAAAGTATTGATAGAGTATATACAATCTATTCTCCCTTAGAAAACCACTAGTATATAAGCTCCCTCCATTGATGATTGTATACATTGGGAGGATAGTTCCAAGCAACCTTCTCTTCTGTCATACCCTCCTCCTCCCTCTTGTAGTCTCTCTTCAACTTTCTTTAAATTCTTTTCTTTTGTGGTCGAGGGATTTTAGCACCCAGTCATGGCTCTTTACGGGAGCGCAAACTTGTTATACAACAATATAAAGAAAGATACAAATGTTAGATTGAATTAAATACTTGTGATTGTTAGTAAGTTAACATACAACATTAAATCCATTTCTTTACCTGTACAACTCGTAGAAGCACAATCTTATAAGAAGAAAGCATATCATTTTATCTAGCATAGTTGAGCAGATATGGCTAAATCTTTCATGCATCCGATTCTAGAAAACCTGTTAATATGCTTCAAGCCCTTTTGATGAACTGCTCAATCTGGTAACCATCCTTTCGTCCTTACCAAGCTACCATAGATCTCTTGCTTGTGTGGGTCTCTGTTTCATCATCGCTCTCTCCTGTCATCTACAAAAAATACATAAAAAAGAAAAGGTTATTCAAAAGTATTAAATTTGTATTAAACGAAATAAAATCAAATAAAATAAAATATTTAAATCATAATAGTAATAAAAATTTAATATTTTTATTAAATTATCTTGGATTTGCAAGTCATCCATTAGGAATATCATAATCATGGTGAAAAAGAGACTAGAAGCTACTTGTATTTTCAGTTACACCTCGACTTTCCTCATCCTAGTTGATCGTTGTACCAGGTGCTTGCCACTAAATCTAAATTGTGAGAGGCAGCATGGTATATGATAGTTTCAAATTCTCATATTGTTTATGTATTAGTGGCATTTCATATATTAAAATCTAACGTCACATTGTTGAAGCTGGTTATCACCTCTTTATTAATTGCTATATGTAAAGTTAGAAACTCTAATGAACTTGGCTTAGATGCAACTAGTCAAGAAAATTTATGAATCTTCTTCTCCAAGGGGAAAGAAAATGTAGGAGTAAGGTATACTGCACAGTTACGACTTAGTACAAATTAGTTAAAAAGAACCTTGGAGGCATTACTTCAAGGGCTTGCAGCTGAAAGAGGGCATGTAGAAGGGCTATACAGCTAGAACATAAAATACAAGCTACATGGATCTACTCAAGAAATATCTATGACAACTTTAAGAGATAAGTGGTTTCATAACTAGAAATGTGTATTGAGTTTTGTTGAATTTGCTTTCTATTCAATTTTATCCTTTGGTAGAAATTCGTAACTACACTTAGAAGCAATAAATGGTTTTGACTAAAAGATCTACTGTTGAAGTCAACTAGCCAAAATCCCTACATTTGTCCTTAGCTAAAACCAACTCCTCTAGACCCTACTACACTTCAAATAGAGTATGGTTAGATTTGGTTGATTATGTCCATTACTTGGAAAGAATTCATTTTTTTTTACAAGCAACATTGTATCAAAAAAGAACTCAAGTAGCATATAAGATTAATCTCGACCAAATGTAAGCAGCCCATATCCAAATCTAATCCTTGTTTTTGAGCATTGTAAACTTGGTGTCACAATCATAAGGTGGATACAAAAGTCAGAGCTGTTCTAACTCTTTGTGGCCATGACTTACTTTAAATTTGAATTTTTAATTAATTTCTATAGCTTATTAAATGGACAAAGCCAATACGTTATGCCATCACCACATGCTAATAAGGAATATGAACACCAAAGAGGGATTATATGACATTTTTATATATGTACAAAAGTTATAGTTTGGATTTGATTTTAGCTACTTATATATGCACAAAAATTATAGTTTAAATCTCTAAAACCGTTGTTCGCTCATGATTCTAGATGATCCAAATTAGTTCTAACAAAATGGCATTACCACAGAGAGAAGAGCGGGTCAACGGAGATTCGAGAAGTGGCGATAGTATCATTGACAGAGGGAGATGGTCTTCTAGAGTGATGGGTGGTGGAGATTGGAGCACTATCGATCGACAGAGGCTGGTGGCCGTGGTTCAGAGGGAAATAGCCCAGGAGGGAGAAGAGAGAGTAAGAGTAGAGGTCAGGAGGGGGAGCTTGATGAGAGGAGGGGCTAAGAGGAGGAGGAGGAGGAAGAAGCTAGCAGAGGAGGAGGAGGAAGAAGCTAGCAGAGGAGGAGGCCGATGGAGGTGCACTATTCTTCAGCAGAGGAGCTCGACAAAGGAGGAGGAGGATGGCGTCTCCAGCGGAGGAGATCGAAAGAGACGCAGTCGGAGATGGGTGTTGCTGGATTTTATGGATAAGGGCTGAAACTCTCTCTCTCTCTCTCTCTCTTTTCTTTGGCAATGGCGGCTAGGGTTCTTGGATGGGAGAAGGAGAAAGAAGGAGATGGGAACGTGGTTAATTGATGTCAATTGGGTCTATGGTTGGCGGCTAAATTTTGGAAATTGTGTTAGCTTGGGCTAGGGCAAATGGAGTTGGCTTGGGGCCCAAATTAGTTTGGGTTTGAACATAAGGACGGGGGAGGAGGGGCGGGGGGGGGGGGGGGGGGGGTGGGAGGCTTGAATGTGGATGGAGTCTTGGAATCCTAAAGAAAGAATGATTCTAAGGAGAGATAAGTATGGGTTTAAGGGAGGAGTCTCACCTCCACTTAAATGCCCACAAAACTAGGCGGAAGAGAAGAAAAAGTCGCACTTTCTTTCTTCACCTCTTCTTGGTATCACACGAAGGAAGGAGAAGAGGCTCTCTTCTCATGTAAAGGGCTCTCAATGCTCTCAAAAACTCAAAAAAAATTTACTCAAATTAATTCTGAATTTTATTCCTCAACCTCTTCTATTTATAGAGTAAAAGGTTGGATAAACATGGACTCTTACAATTTAAATTTTAAAGAACTCCAACCAAACATGGACTCTTTTAAATTTAAATCTAATAATTGACTCATTCAAATAACCAGCTAATTAAGACTCCTACCTAAATTAAATCTCCTCTTGGCACATGGGATAGAGTCCAAGTTGGCTTGGATTCTTCATGCCGCATGACCAAGAGTCCAACTCAATGAGGACTCTTCATGCCGCATGGAAAGAGAGTCTAATTCTTTTAGGACTCTTTTCCACATGCCACATGGACCCATCACACAACTCTTAAAACAAATCAAGACCCTTTAACACCTTGGACTCAATTGAATTAGGCGTTGGAGCAACTAAATCCAATGTGACTTGACCCACTCCATACATGGACACAATTCTTACACACATGGACTCGATCTAATATTGGACACACCCAATATTGGATCCAACTCTTTAATTCAAGACTCCTAATCAACTAGGACTCTTCAACACCTAAGGACTTAATTGAATTAGGCGTTGGAACACTAGGACCCAATGTAACTAGACACGCCCCAAACACGGACTCAGTGTAATTGGGCATTGAAACACTAACTCAAGGGGAGTTGATATGCCCAATCAAATGGACTCGATCCTCACACGCCCAAAGAAATTTGGGTTTGATGCTCCTGCATCAGAAATAAGGAGGTCGGCAAGACTAGTGAAGGAGCTTAAGAAAGGAGGAGGAGGCTGATGGAGGAGCACCGGTGTCTGGCAGTGGAGCTTGGGAGAGGAGGAGGAGAAAATTAGGGATCCATACATTAGGGCTAGTGGTCGATTGGGCTAGAAGGGGATTGGAATTGGAATTGGTGGTGGATTGGAAATTTTTATTAGCATCGTCTTATAAATGGGCTCTGATGTTGCTTATTAGCATTGTGTTATTCAAGTCGTCTGATGACGCTAACTCAAAAAGCATCAAAGGAATCATGTTCAAAGTTTCTTATGCTTACTAGCATCGTTAGTTGTCAACGCTTACAAAAAGCGTCACAATATTTTGGCACGTTTGGTGAGTTGTCAACACGTTATCTCAGAATCAGCAGCTTAGAGCTAGCAAAGATTCTTTTTCCTGTAGTGTTGAAGACAAACTCTAGATGGGCACGTCGTCAGTGAAGCTTAGGTCATGGGTCATCTGTCTCAAAATTGTTTCATGTAATATATCCCATCTTAATATCTTTAGTAGAATACATAATTTGAAAAGAAACAAATCAAGAGTGCTTGCTACCCCAGAAGAAGATTTGCTATGAAGGTAACAAAAAGTTTTGTCAAACTCTGTCTAGTTTGGAAGGATATTTGTAAGGATCTCAAAGCCTTTTGGAATTGCACAACCTTCAAGTTAGGGGATGGCCAACAAATCAGATCATGGGAGGATTCATGGATTGGTAATGTTCCTCTTGCTCATCTCTTTGATGATCTATACTTGAGTGTGGTTAAGCTTAATATTTTAGTGGCATCCCAATGGAGTTGGAGACCCTCAGGATGTAGGGTAAGACTACATGGATCCTTATCCATTACCCAAATGGCATAATTGCAAAACTTGACCAACCTTCTAGCCCACATTAGATTGCCAAGAATTGCTGATACACCGGTGTGGAAGCTTAATGATTGTGTCTCCTCCATAGTGGACTCCTACAAATTAATCAACCATGGAGGTCCCCAATGCCCATATTACATGGTCATTTGGAAAGCAGTGGTACCTAAGAAGATCAAGGTATTCGTTTGGCTTGCTTTGAAAAGTATATTGCACATGAGAGAGGTGCTAGCAAAAAAAGGATAGGCGGTGAATGCAGGTTGTGCACTTTGTGGTGCTAATGTAAAGTCTATCTCCCATCTATTTCTTAGAATTCCCCCTTATACTCAAAGCATTAGCTTTACCACTAGTGCATGAAAGAAGGCTCACCCTTAAAAGTTCATATTGATGAATTCAATAAAACTATTTTATATTTAAGAAATATTAGTATTCCAATTGATGATAAAGATCAGACCTTTATTCTATTATGCTCACTATCACCCTCTTATGATAACTTCATTGATACCATACCGTATGGTAGGTAATCTCTTTTAATTAGTGATGTAAAAGATGTCTTACAGTCTAAAACATTAAAGATAAAGGTGTCTATGAGTTATACAGAGAATCAAGAAGAAAGCTTGATTGCTAGATGTAGGAGTAGGAAAAGAGGTTTCACTAGTAGAGGCATGTCTAAATCAAAGTCGAAACATAGAAATATCCATCATTTTACTATCATAAGGAAGGGCACATTAGAAGACTTTGCTCAAAGACAAAAAAAAAGGTTGAAAAGAGAGAGCTTGTCCCTAAAGCTAATATTAGTATGGCATAGAAAAATTCTAATAATGCTTGTAGTGAGGTTTTGTCCGTCCGTGTTAGTAGCTCTGAAAAAGAGTGGATTCTTAATCTGGTTGTTCTTTTCATATGACTCCTAATAGAGATTGTTTTTCTACCTATCAAACTAGAGAAGGAAGGTTCTATTGAGAGACAAGAAATCTTTTGCGGTTGTTGGCATTGAAATAATTTATGTTGAGATGTATGATAGTATTGTGAGGACCTTAGAAGTTGGGCATGTTCTGGAATTGAAAAAAAATCTGATTTTATTGGGTACTCTAGATTCTCAAGGGTCTAAATACATTGGTGAAAATAGTTTGCTAAAAGTCTATGAGGGAGCCTTTGTAACGATGAAAATATTGGTTAATAGCTTTTATCACTTACTGGATGAAATAATAACTAGTACTGCAATGGCTTTTTCATCATTAGGGTCATCAGATATCGATGCTATTTAGTTATGGCATGTGCGTCTAGGGTGTATAAGTGAGAGAAGGATGATGATTCTATCCAAGAGGGGCCTACTTGATGGTATGACGATAGGAAAAGTAGACTTTTGTAAACATTATGTATTCGATAAGTAGAGCAGAGTAAAGTTCCGTACTGGTATTCACAATATAATGGGCACGTGGGATTACATCCATTTAGAACTTTAGGATCCCTTTCCAGTTGCATCGATGAGTGGATATCATTATTTTCTAGCATTCATTGATAATTATGCATGAAAATTTTGGATGTATTTTCTAAAACACAAAGATGAAAAGTATTTGTCAAATTCAAATAGTGGAAAGTCTTAGTTCAAAAGCAGACCTGAAAGAAGATTAAAACACTGAGAACCAATAATGACTTGTAGTATTGTTTTCATGAGTTTTGCAAGAATGAAGGTATTATCAGATACCATACTATACAAAAAACATCATAGTAGAATGGAGTTATAGAATGGATGAATATGATACTCATGGAGAGAGCTAGTTGTATGCTTTCAAATGTTGGACTCGGCAAAACTTTCTAGGTTGAATCAATTAATACAGCATGGTGCCTGGTAAATCGGTCTCCATCAACGGCAATTGAGCACAAGATTCCACATAAGGTATGGTCTGATCACTGTTAATTATTCTTGTACGAGAATACATGGTACCTACATATATTTATGCGAATGATGGTAAACTTGCATCGAGGACAAAAAGATGCATATTCCTAAGTTTTGCAGATTGGGTGAAGGGATATAAACTATGGTGTATAGAAAATTCTAGGTCATCCAAAATTATTATTAGCAGTTATATTACTTTTGATAAGAAGCTATGTTAAATCAAAGGAAGGAATCTGTTGATAGTGCAGGTATAGACTGTTGTGTTAGTAAACAGATGAAGTTTGATGTTGAAGCTCTAGGGAGAGTGTCACAAAACTCTTTGGTTCAGCCCAATGAGATAGAGATGTAGGATTCTATATAGAATGATATGTCACAATAACAACAAAAGTACAATATTGCTATCGGCCGAGAGAGGAGACAGATTAGACCATCTTCACGATATGAAGACATGGTTGCTTATGCTTTTGTAGTAGCTGCGAGTATTAAGGGTGAGGAACCTTCCTCATATTAGGAGATGCAATTTAGGAACAAGGTGTCTACAAAATGCGTCACGGCCATAATAAAGAGATTGAGTCACTTCAAAAAAATTATACTTGGGCCTAAGGATAAATGAGTAGTAGGCTATAAATGGGTTTTCAAGAAGAAAAAATGTATTTCTGGGGCTGAGGCAACATTACTCAAGGCACAATTAGTTGCAAAGGGCTACATTTAAAAGACGAGAGTGAACTTTTATAAACTGTTCTCTCCTATTGTGAAGCATAGCTCCATAGGTGTATTGCTTGCTATGGTTTGCGCGTTCGATTTAGAGCTTGAGTAGCTTGATGTCAAAACTGCCTTCTTGCATAGTGTGCCTCAGCTAGAGGGGTTTCTTATTTCAAGTAAAGAGAATCATGTTTGCCTACTAAAGAATCTTTATATGGTCTGAAGTAGTCACTTAGCCAGTGGTACAAGAGATTTGATATAAATTAATGGTTAATAATGATTATACTAGAAATCACTATGATAAGTGTGTTTATTATAGAAAACTCCTAGATGACTCCTACATGTATCTGTTGTTGATTGCAGTTAAAAATAAATCTGAAATCAATAGTTTGAAAGTTCAATTGAGCAGTGAATTTGAAATGAAAGATATGGGCATGGCAGAGAAGATTTTGGGGATGGAGATCCATACAGATCGGCGAGTAGGTAAATTGTACTTGTCTTAAGAAAAGAATATAGAGAAGGTGCTTGAACACTTTGGGCATGTATTTCCCATGTTGTTAGTGTAGTTAGTAGGTACATGGGCAGTCCTAGGAAGATACATGGTAGGCCTTGAAATAGATTATGAGATATTTGAGTGGCTCTATAGATGTTCGCTTAGTCTATCATAGTAGCAAATCATCTAATAGTTTTGCAGGCTATGTTGATTCTAGTTATGTAGGTGATTTGGATAAGCAACGATCACTGACAGGATATGTTTTTACTCCTTTTGGTTGTGCCATCAGTTGAAAGGCTACACTCAATCTGTAGTTTCTTTATCTACAACTGAAGCAAAGTCTATTGCTATAATAGAGGAAGGAAAGAGATATGATTGCATGGTCCCGTTGATAGTCTTGGTTTATAGCAACAATTAATAGTTGTGCATTATGGTAGTCAGAGTGCTATTCACTCGAACAAAAATCTAATATATCACGAGTAGAGCAAGCATATAGCGTAAGGTATCACTATATTCGGTAGATCATCAATAATAGTGTTATCGTACTTTAGAAGATAGCTGCTACAAAGAACCCAAACTAATATGTTAACTAAGACACTTTTAGTTGACAAATTCAAGTATTGTTTGGACTTGATTAGTGTTTGTAGAGGTTGATGGTCTTAGGAGTTGGTGTGGAAGAGATGGTGCAAAAGGTTTTGGTATAATTGACTTAGTAAATTTCAAACCAAGGTGGAGATTTGTTGAGTATGTATTGAGTTTGCAAGTCCTAGAAATTGAGTCCAACTCGATTTAGGACACCAGTTCGACTTCAAATTGACTTACCATATTTTATATATATTGGACTAACCAGATTATTGTAAGAATACTAGTTGGGTTTACTCTATTATATTTATCTTTTGTAACACCAAGGGAAGAGAGCAATTGAGTATTCTAGAGATTGGGTGTATTTGAAGCTAAGATATACGAGGAAATCTTGTACTCTGTAATCTCTATTGTTTTTTTTTATAATGAAGCTTTTGGATCATATCTGCTTGTGGACGTAGATCAATAAACCGAACCACATAAATATTGTGTGCTCTTGCTGTTCTCTTATTCTTTTCACTTTTTTTCGTCTTGTTTTGTCATTCTCTCTGCCTGTCGCAACAATTATCTCATTTGCAAAGATAGTTTACGAAAATTACTTGGTCATTTATACCTGCAGTTGTGACTATTTTGTTTTTGGCAGAGAAGGAGCCTTCTTTTGTGATTAACACTTACATGCGCACTAACCTATGCTTTACTTCCATCCTTATTAAGAAAATAGAAATATGTCTAACAGAATAACTACTTACAATATGAGAAGAGGAGGTCTGCACCGGGAGGGGGTGAGGGGCACCGACCTCTGCTTCTTAGGCAGGGGATATTTCCGATAAGGCAATGCTCAGTCCACATGGACATCTTTAATTTTAGAAATACCTAGCATTTTTGTCTAATCTTCTTTAATGTAAAAAAACCTAAACAAATTTAAATTGTAACAAAAATGTAAGTAACTTTTTTGTCCATTTCTGCTAATTGACATGCATCTCATCTGGCCTTTAAGAACTAGATTCAAATTGTCTATAGTGTCAACAAGTTCACCTTGGAATATGAGTCGAGATCTATTCTTTTTCGAAATGTAGCCTGGAATCCACTAAATTTTGAACTAACTTTGAAACTTTTTACGTCGATAGAGAAATCTCAGGTATATTGTTTATAATACTATCCATGAGACAATACTTCTGCTTACCTACAATCAAGGCATGTGTTTTCCTTGTGATCCTAATCTCCAGAGGCTTATATTTTTTGTTGACACAGTTTTGGTATTGCAAATTATTAGGCTAAGGACAATGCATTTCCTCCTCATCCCAAGGCAATATCATTGTTGTTTTTTGTCCTCATGACCATTTCTTGTTCTATTACCTAGAAATGCTGCTCCCAAGATCTCTGCATGCATGCCTTTCAAGCACCATATTTTTTCTGTTTCCTTCTTCTGTTCATTTATTATTTATGAAAAATCATAAGATGTGTGGAATTGTCGATATAGAATGGTGTTTAATCTTCCTGGGAAAAAGGGGATGAGGGTACGATCTACTAGAGTGCAAAGATATAATTGAATGATCTAAATTAGCTATGGAAGAATTTAGTTAATTACAGTAAATATAAATATTAAGCACCCTTTTCTTCTCGCACTAGGTAATCGCTATCTTCGTTGCCATATTGTGGGGTGTCGATATGCTAAACTTAATTCAGGGCATCGCTTCGTGGGTTTAGGTTGGAGATTAATGTTGAACACTACTTGATTAATGTCAACCATCATTCCATGCAAGATTTTGCTTGAGAAGCAATTCTACACAAGTCTTGTTTACATGATTCCCGTTTTGTCATTCACCAGCATGTGGATAGTTATTGCATGAATCTCCATACCTGAACCGTATTGTTTGTGTATCTTTTAGCACTAGAGAACGGAAGATGATTAGAAGCGTGTCGAAAATCTAATGAATGGACATACATCCAAGAAATATTCTTTCTTAAGGAAGGAAATTTCAAGGGAGGTGGGCATGCTGCATATACACATTCAGAAGGCCGTAAGGATGTATATGTTTCAAATTTTTGCTGTGCTCCTTGCCTACAGCAATGCATTTATTATAGGAAATAATTATTACTCGAATTCATCTGACTTGCTGCTCGCTTTTCATCTCTTTGCATGATCCCATTTTTTGGCACCTTTGGTGTTGTAACATATAAAAGGTGATGTCCGTCTTTCCTCGACAAGCAGAGACTAAGTTTGGGTGCTTGATTTCTGTGCTTGATATTAGACAAACTGAACTAATTCAAATTTTCTTATAAGTTTTTAAAGAAAATAATAGCTTGTTTACGATGATACTTCCTTTTACCATCCATGACAAAATATTTTCATTTATTTCACATGGCTTCTTGCAGGGGCTTCCAAGTAATATCTAGTCCTCGTTTCTTTTTTGTTGAGTGCTTTTCTTTTTGTTTTTTTAGGTTCAAAAGATTCAATCTAGAGCAATTAGGATGAGATCTTCTGGCTGACTGGTATGATGACAAGATTCACAAGACTGAAAATTTCTCAGTTGGTCGATGCTGAAATCCTGATGATTAATCAGTGCACAGTCCGGTGTTTATAAGTATCTTGAAATAGTAGTGATTTCTTAATATTGTTCTAAAAAGCTAGTTTTTTTTTTTTGGTAAAATATCAAAAGGTAATTATTCCATGATCTGTAAATTTTCATATCAACAACAATAGCGGAAGTGAAATTTCAAACTAATTCTATTGTTTGTCCAAAGAAACTCGGAGTTGAAGAGAATGTTAAATGGTCAATTTCATGTAAGTAAACCTTTTCTATACATGTTTTTTTGATTTTATCATCGCCTTTTACTTATGCATGCAACAAAGCAACAAATAAATAATTAAATAAACAGGCAACTGGTTAAGATAAGTTTATATGGGGCTGAGTAGTGGAAGAATGTATTGAATGTTATCCTTCAAGAGCAATTGAACATCTCATGCCGTATGTGGGTTCCATGCATGTGCTTTTACATTCTGGCTATGTTTGGATCGGAGATTAAGGGAGCTTATCCCAATGTATCCTTGGAAATATGGAAAATATAGCGAGTATCGAGCGGATAACTTTAGGCCATTTGTCCAATCAAACTCTCATGATTACATTTATACTATGTATAATTTATACTTAAGGTCTCATTGTACAAGTTTAGACCTGCTGTGACGGTGCATAAACCTCTCACCCCTCTTTGTTATACTATATTATATTATATTATATTATATATTTAATACTATATTGTAATATTTTTATAATATTATATCACATGATATTTGATATTATTAATCTTACTATAAATACTATATTATAGTCTTAATGAAAAATACTATATAATATCATAGTATTATATTATAATATTATACCATAACACTACAGGAAATGTGGGTTTTGCCGACCATGTTTTCCCGACGCTAGGGGAAAGCGTCGGGAAAGGTTGGCTCAGCGCCAACCTTTGCCGACGCTTTGATCTAGCGTCGGTAAATCTGGAACAATAACGACGCTTTAGAGCGTCGTTACAACTTTGAGAAACAACGACGCTTTTAAGCGTCGTTATAAAACATAAAACCCCAACCCGTCGCCAGGCCCCCTCTCCTCAGTCGATGCCCTAGCTACGCGCCGTCGACCTCCTCCTCCTCCTCCTCTTTGTTTTTAACGCTCGCTCGGCCCCCTCTCCTCATACTCTCTCGGTTGAGCCCCATCCCTAGCCCTGATCGGCGATCGACGATTCCGCTTCTCCGCCGCCGTCGACCTCGCCGCCGTCTGAGGTAAGCCTCCCATTCTCCTTCTCTTCCTCCTCCTCCTCCTCCTCCTCCTCTTTGTTTTCTTCTTGTTTTTAACGCTCGCCCGGCCCCCTCTCGTCATCCTCTCTCGGTTGAGCCCCATCCCTAGCCCCGATCGGCGATCGACGATTCCGCTTCTCCGCCGCCGTCGACCTCGCCGCCGTCTGAGGTAAGCCTCCCATTCTCCTTCTCTTCCTCCTCCTCCTCCTCCTCCTCCTCTTTGTTTTCTTCTTGTTTTTAACGCTCGCCCGGCCCTCTCTCCTCATCCTCTCTCGGTTGAGCCCTAGCTGCGTGCCAACATTTGACCTCCATCTCGAGACCTAGCTACTCCGCCACCGTCGACCTCGCCGTCATCTGAGGTAAGTGATCCTTTTCCAGGGTTGTTTCTTCTTTTCCTTTTCCTTTTAAGGGTTGCTTTTTTATGTCATGTGCAAGATGATTCTTCTTCTTGTTCATGAGTCCATTTGACATGCCACAAATCTGATGGCAGACTCTGTCTAATTTTTGGTTTTAAAGAATTTGTCTAGATCTTAAGATTAGGTCATGTCTATAGTATATTTTGCTCAGCTGAAGCTTTGGCAATCAGTTGGCTCAACTACTGAATCATTTTTGTTCATGATGGGAACATTTTTACACTCCAACCTCACCATTGTCTTTTCACATTCTTATGCTGTATATCAGACAGCTGAAATCAGATGGATGGGTTAGTTTAGTTGAAATACTTGCATTCAGTCTTCATTCCATATGACTGTTAATTTTAAGAATTACCATCAAATGACAGCATGAAGGGCTGTTGGCTTGTGATCATCACATTAGAAGGGCTCTTCGGATCCCTGAGTTTGGCTACTTTTCAATGTTATTTGGCAATAACTTGATCCTTCAAAGACCCTATGCATTAATTTCTGTATGGTAATAAGTTTAAGAATGGTGTTAAGGGTCTGGCATCAAAGTTCCAGCTAATCAACCGAGCCGACGATGCTCTTCTGCAGAAGTATTTGGAAACCTTTGTACGGCTGGAAAGATTTTAGCTGTCTCAGTGCTTCTTCTAAATCTAGGACCAGCAGGGAATGAAGCCCAAAGCAGCTTCTCATTCAAGGGCATGGAAGAATTTTCCTAAAGAAAGGACATTGAAGAATTCTTAGTTTTTCTAAGAGTTAGGCTTTCATAAAAAAATATACATGAAAAAGGTCTAAGACTAATACTCCTTGAAAATGAAAATATTATATAACAGAAGTAGATGATTAGAACAGAGCATGTATAATACAACAGAGAATATATTTACTAAATTTATGAAAAATTTATTGATTAGGTCATGTAACAGAAATGATGAAATATTGTGTGAGGGTGACGAGCATCAGGTATTGTGACAAAATGAAATGCATCTTCTAGCAGCAAAATATAGCAACCCTATCTTAAGATTAGGTCATGTAACAGAAATGTGTATGAGACAAGTACTTGGTGTAAGGATGGGGCGAACGTAGTTTATCTGTCGTTGAATTGAGTTTGGTCCAACAATTGATGACAGCAATCACTTCCATTCAAGTTTGCTGGAGGTGGAAGGGCGTTTATCTGTCGTTGCTCATGATCCATCCCATTCCATCGTATACTTGTTTGTGCTCAAGGATTGCAACCAGTATCATTGGGAATGGTGATACACTTTCATCATACTCCTGCTGCTGGCAAGGAGCAGGAAAATTCCGAATTTTCGTAGGGTGAAAAGTGCTTGGTACTGTGATTGGGATTCTATTTCTTTGGGTCCATTGATTGTGTGGTGCTGTATGATACTCGATGACCTGCCTTCAGGAACGCATCAAAAGGAGTACACTGTGATGTTACTTGCGAGCCATTCAGGCCGAAATGGGAGCTATGTGGGGGCTACAGCCTGAGCTTTGTCTCTCTGAAGAGATTTGGTTCTTGCTGGGGGGAGCCCAGCTTCTGCAGCAGCAAAGCTCTTTCGGCGGCCAGGTATTGCTTGCTCTCCAATGGGCAAGACGTGGTAGAGGCGTTGGATGCAATGATAAGACAAGCAAGCAGTGACTTCCAAGGTTGTTCCCTCAAGGTGGCTCCGTCTATTGTTGAAGGACCACCCGAAAAGAAGCTACTTATAAGGAAGTATTTCTCTTGAAACTTTATTTGTATCATGGAACTTCTTCCTGACATCAGGAGATCCTGCATTGCATGGAAAGTCGACGCAACCGTTCCTAGCAATCCTGTCTAATTTTTATTAATTATAGTTTTCTTAGCAGATATCAATTATCGTGCAAAGGCTTATGCTTCGCTTTCCTCTCGTAGTTGTTTTCTACTTTGATTTCCTCTCTAACTTCGGTATTTCAGAAAGTTGCCGTGCAGGATACAAATTGAATCCTATGAAACTTCATGAATTCATAAATTCTTACACCAAGGATGGAGACAAGTACTTGGTGTAAGAATTCGAAGACAATTTTTTCTTGCTGTTTTGGAGAGGCTGCTGCTGCTGCCTCACCCTGTACTCTGAAGGACTATGGAATTTCATGTGAAAGATTGTCTGATTTGTTGGAGCCATACATAGGCTTCTATGGCCACGGTAGTCTGAGCTTCCATGCAGCATTTCAGACCCAAAATCTCTTACCATCCTTAATCTCTCAATCTTGGTCTTTCGCTCCATGTAGGAAATTACATGATATAGGCATACATGAGGAATTGAGGTGAAACTTGCCGTTTCACCTTGGTCTTCAGGGTTGATAATTCTATTTGCTTTCTTCGTCGCTTTTATTTATTTTGAAACTAACAGAATGAATGTGTATTTGATATGCATATACTTTGAAGTTTGAACATGTAGACTGATATGCATATGAAGTTTGAAGATGATATAGTTGTATGATGATCCATGTTCTAAATGCCTTAAAAATCAGAATGATCCATGTAAAATTTGATCTTCTCTTTTATTAGCCCTTTATTTAGTATAAATTTATCATTTAACCAAATATTGATTCTTTTTTATGCATACCAGGTAACAATATGCCCCGAGGGAGACGATTTAGAGACGTGGAGTTCCAGCATTCTCAGGTGGGATCTACTTCTGATCAGTCCCAGCAGTCATGTGAGCACCAGCAGCACGAGTCAGAATCTCAGCGCGAGCCTCCTGCTGATTGTCCGGAGGATGAGCTCCGGATCCAGGGTAATTCGATTTAAAGTTATGTTCATATTTGTCTTCAACTTTTTAAGACATATTTTATTTAATTTTAATAGATGGACAAGGGACGGTGAGGACGAGACGGGGACCCACTCAAGCAAAGGATGTGTGGAAGCTTCCTTCGGGTGAGAAGATCATCATCCGATGCAACGAATTGGGGCAGCCCATCAATAGAGCTGGAAGTCTACTATCAAGCTTTTTAGGATCGGTTGCACGCAAGGGTCAGCTGTGTCCGCTCAACTATACGAAGTGGAATGACATGCTTCCTTCGTATAAGGTTGAGCTTCTTAAACTTATAGAGGTAATGAATTGAATTTATTCTTTTTAATTCGACACCTTCTGTATGTTAATTTGCTTTGTACCATAATTTTATTTTAGAGGTTTAATATTATTATAACATTCTGTACCTTGTTGTAGGGTAAGTTTGTACTCCCTCCAGAGAGCCATGATTGGGTGCTAAAGTTCCTCAACCACAAATGGAAAGAATATAAAGCAAAATTGAAGACGGACTTCAAGCGCGAGGGTATGACAGAGGAGGAGGTTGCTCGTGTGACTCCTCCTGATGTATACCCTCAGCAGTGGAGGGAGCTTGTTCACTACTGGTTTTCTGAAAGAGGACAGGTCATGTATATTGTTTCAATATTTTATATTATATTTATTATTAATATAGATTGCAAATATATACATTGAATCATATTATACTGTGTGCTTTTATTTTGGCAGACATATTCTAATATTGGCAGAGCTGCACGAGCATCTCAAGCAGTTCCTCATACTTCAGGCTCGAAGAGTTATGCGAGACGTAGAAATGAATTCGTAAGTTCTTTTGAAACTATTTGAAATTTTACTAACATATAGCACGTATCATAATATATAGTTTGCCAATATACTTTCCGTATGTGTAGATAGTAGAGCATGGAAGGGAGCCTGGTGAGGTAGAGTTTTATAAGATGACCCACACTCACCGAGATGGCAGCTTTGTCCGGGACGAGTCGAGAGATATAGTTGTATGTATTCATTTTTGCTTTGTTCAGAATATTTTTTAAAAAAAATTTAAATTTTTTTAAATATTAATGTGACATTTTTTTTGAGAGATATATAGGAAAGAGCTACAACTCTTATTTCAGAGCGTGTCGGGGAGTCATCATCATCCGATGCGGCCAGTCGCGTCGAGGCTCAGGTCTATACCGAATTAATGGGCCCAGAATGTTATGGTCGAGTGAGGGGTTATAGTGTTGGAGTTACCCCCACTCAGTTGTCTGCAGTGAGCCGATATACCCAAGATGCTAGACAAGGTAGTAGCACTGCAGAGGTTTGTAGTCTGAAGGCAGAGATGGCACAGATAAAGCAGTCATATGAGGCAAGGATAGAGGAGATGAGTCAGAGTCATAGGACCGATATGGAGGAGTTGAAGCAGCGCCAAGAGTTGAAGATACAATCTTTGCAAGATCAGCTTGACCATATTTCATCCTTTTTGCAGAGATTTGCTCCTCCGGTACATAACTAAATCTATTTGAATATTTTATGTAATTATAATGTATTCTTGTATGAGCGTGATGACTTTCGTATTTTTAGTTTCTAAAATATTTTTTTTTCTTGTAGGTTGATGATACTTTATCTACTCGTAGAGATGATGATGCCGACCCTTGATACATATTGTAGATTGTGTACTTAGGAATTTGACTTGTATGTTTTTAAAATTTTGGAGATTCCTTTGATTAATCTTGTATGATGATCATGAGATCTTTTTTGAGCAACATGATAAGTAGAATCTATCAAAACCCATGTGCCTTCTTCCGCTTCCCTTCATTGTTAGAATGGAATGCAACATCCATTTATTTGCTTTTCTAATTAATTGCTGTGAGTTCATTTTGAATCATATTTTATTCTATGAGCAGGTCACTTGACAGCTAGGAGTGATGTCTACAGCTTCGGGGTTGTCCTTCTTGAGCTCTTAACAGGACGCCGGTCTATGGACAAGACTCGCCCGAGCAAGGAGCAGAGCTTGGTTGACTGGGCTCGCCCCAAGCTTAATGACAATACTGTAGAGATGATGATGCCGACCCTTGATACATATTGTAGATTGTGTACTTAGGAATTTGACTTGTATGTTTTTAGAATGTTTTTGAAGTACAATGTAATCAAATATGATAATATGAATGTAATCAAAGTTCTTGTTTGTGACTCGTATTTTGTTATATATGTGATTCAGTGTATTTGTTTCTATTGTTTTGTAAGAATTTAATTTACACAGAGTATTTAAAAATTACTTTTAAAATTTTTTTTAAAAAAAAATTAATGCGGACGCTTATAAGCGTCGGGAAAAGCAAGAGGAACGTAAACCGAATGGCACGCCTTTAACGACGCTTTTAAGCGTCGGCCTAAAACCGTCAACCCTTCTCGCCGACGCTTATAAGCGTCGGAGTCTGATAAAAGAAACGACGCTTAAAAGCGTCGGGAAAAGACGCCTTTAACGACGCTTTTAAGCATCGGCCTAAAACCATAGCAACCAACCCTTCTCGCCGACGCTGATGAGCGTCGGAGTCTGCTAAAAGGAACGACGCTTAAAAGCGTCGGCATAGACCAACGACGCTTTTTTGACGCGTCGGGTTAAACTCGACCCACGCCCACCTGCCCGACGTCTGACCCACACTTTGCGAAGCGTGGGCTGGGAATTCGCCGACGCTTATAAGCGTCGGTAGAGACAAAAAAAAGCGCCGGGAGTTATTCCTTCTTTTGTAGTGTAATGTATAACGTAAAAACATTCAAACAGCATTTCTCATCCACTATCAACATTCATAACAAAAAGAGAATAACTACAATAATTTCTTGGTATAATATCATGTTATTGTAAACAAAAATTAGGAATTACATCCGTTTATACCAAGATAAATTGATACCTTTGATATAGCTGTCTCTTATCTCCAAAAAGACTCATACCCAATCCATACATAGACTTAGAGAATCAGAGATGCATCCATGCCATGGCCTATCCTATCTGTTGATCCACACCCATTTATATAAATATTGGAAGGGTGGGAGATGAAGGTTTCAAAATGAACCGGCTTGTGAACTTAACAACAGACGCAATCCAAATTAAAAGACAGCACAAACTGATCAACCGTTTCTGAGGTTTATAGAAAGGGAATGTGACCATTGGAAAAACACATATATTTCAACATTGATAAGCAATCAACTCCACCAGGATTTTTCAAGTGTCTTTGAAAATTAAACAGTCAAAAGACTTCAAAAAATTTTAATTTAATTTACCAACAAGAGGAACTAAAAACATCGAACTCTAAACAATGCCGCATTTTCTTTTCTTTTTTTTTTTTAGCTAAAGTACAATGCCGCATTTCGCATGGTTATCAGATTGGGGAGTTTGGACCTATAGAACGACAGAGAGGACAGGTCTTCTCTATTCCCTGTGCTATGCAGCGAATCCACCAATTTGCAAGACAGCGACAGTGGAAGAAGTGAAAACAGCAGAGCAGTATGCAGCATGGCTGAAATTCTTTGTCGAGCAGACACTCTCCTTTTCTTCCATGTCCTCTCTCGTTACGAATGTGAAATATTTTGCTGAATTTTGGCCCCCAAACCATGGTGGTTGTTCCCCGCTCCCAAGCCTCCTCTTAACAAATGCAGGAGCCGCTGCGAACGCTCGCTCTGCCGCGACAGCATTCGAAAGAGACTTTTTGATGATCATAATTCCAGTATCTTTCTGCCAGAGCTGGATCCGGGAACGATGGCTCCTATGACACGTTCACCGGAGTTGCTGCAGATGGAGCGAGTGATGATGGCCTAGATGAGGGCGACCCAACATCAGCAGAAGTCATTGTAGATGACCAAGGAAGCGACGATGGCCCAGATGGCACGATCGGTGGAGCCACAGTCGATGAAGATGGAGGTGATGGAGTTGGCACAAGAACTGTCGCGGAACGCCGTCGCTGCCAACTTCTGCGGATCGAAGTTGTTGAATGCAATAGCAAAGAAGCAGGCGATGAAGACGTAGATGACGAACCAACGGGAGTCACGGTCGATGAAGCTGCAGTTGATGTTATAGAAGGCACGCTTGGTGCAGTTGGCAGATGGACCGTCTCCGTACGCCGCTGCCGCTGCTGCCGTTTGGTGGAGGCTGCGGAAGACGATCGGCCATCAGACAGCACGGTCTCGCACGCAAAACAGTGTGGTCGTTTCGGACGTCGCTGGCTGGTGCGAGAAGAAGACATGGCTGGGTTGGATGAAATAGACCTTTGGAAAGCCACAGATAACTATTAGGAGCACACTATCGATTTAATCAAATAAATCGCAAGCTATCTAATTGCCTAATCTAGGTAACTTATTAAGGACTGAAATCAATCCAAAGAAGATGGAATAAGAACGACATTGTAGAACTTTAACTTCTCGAAAATAAGAGGTCTTCGACCTAATATTATTGAAGGAACTAATTGTTCATGTTATGATAACTACTCAGATCATGTCAGGCAAAAACAGTAACGAGCAAGGAAACGTTAGAAAAGGATTACCGTCGTTTCACAAGTGTGCTAGAGAGGGACCAATAAGGCCGTTGAGGGGTGGGAAGTTTATCGTCCAAATAAACATCCAGATTTCTTATTTGACAATTTCTAGTTCTTCTAACAGAAATATATGCGCACT
This sequence comes from Phoenix dactylifera, assembly GCF_051530095.1. Taxonomy (NCBI): domain Eukaryota; kingdom Viridiplantae; phylum Streptophyta; class Magnoliopsida; order Arecales; family Arecaceae; genus Phoenix; species Phoenix dactylifera. The sequence goes on from NC_143191.1 coordinate 17,264,484, forward strand.
TATCAATAACAGTGGGAGCTTCCCAGAAAGTATAAGGAAGCCGAGGAAGTTTTGGATTGAAATAATAAAAAAAAATTCCAGAAATACAGAATTCCAGAAAATTTTCGGGATTAAGAATTCATATATGCGCACTTATCAATAACAGTGGGAGCTTCCCAGAAAGTATAAGGAAGCCGAGGAAGTTTTGGATTGAAATAATAAAAAAAAAATTCCAGAAATACAGAATTCCAGAAAATTTTCGGGATTAAGAATTCACTGCAACAAAATTTTACAAGATCAAAGAAACACACAAGATGAACAACAAAATTATTGCGCATAAAAAAGCAGTTGATATTTGTTTTCACCCTTTCAGCCAGACAATTAAGGAAAGAGATTGGAAGAATGATCGATGGGAAGTGATATCGCGGCATACCTGTTAGTTCCAAAGCTAAAGAGTAAAACGCTATCTCTTTCTCCGCTACAGATATCCAACAAGTATAATAAGCGGAGAGAGAGGGATGGGAAAGTAATTTACCGAAGAATATATACTGCACCGGGTTGCCTCCAGACTGACTAGGGTTGGTTAAGAGAGTCCGGAGTGGGCGGTGGTGGGGGGTTTCCTTGTGGGATTTGGACTCAAGGGAGCCGTCCGATTTCCAACTTCAAAAAACAAAGCCATCCGATTCCGTGGAGGTACGAGATTCTCCCTGTTTAGTTGGGATTTGGATTCGAAGAACCAACGGTCCAGAGTCAACAGTTTGGGTTTTGTAGGGTCGGTCAACGCAGCTGTTGCTTGCTCCCTGGACTACCGCTGTAATGGGAGTTTGGATTGCGTCCGGCGATGACCTCGGCTGGAGTCTTGCATTGTTCGTGGTGTGAGTTCGGGGACCAAGACTGATTTTACGAAAAGGGATCAAGGTGGGAGGGGAATTGGTATGGTGGGTCTGGGAAGGTTGGATTTTGATATTGTTTCTCGCTCTTGGCGGGTAGCCTTATTCCTTAACTGAAATCAGGTTTGCAAATAATTATTAGAGTGCATTTGGTTTGCGATCAGAGTTAGAATTAGAATTGATTCGGAATGAATTGGATTAGTAATCAGAATGGCCATTTTGGGGGTAATGTTGGACACCTTGACCTCAATCCAGACTAACCTGCAGGGCTGAAGGCTTTACTGGGAACTTGAGTAAGGAGTAGCTCTTTGTAGGGTAGGATTTTATCGAACAAAACAAAGTTTAAAAATAATAAAGAACCCCCTTTTTTTTGCTGTAACTACTTGAGCCGGATGAGAGAAAACCTTCACGTCCGATTTTAAAGGGGGAAATCCAATCCTATAGGAACCTATCTCGATTTTTCTTTTGCTAGGCCCATATCTAAAAAACCTACTTTCTTACGATTACGAGGTTCATTCGAATATGAAATCCAATCCCGGAAATACAGCATCCCACTTTTTTTTACAAGGCTGACCGAGCAAAAGGGTTATGGGCCGAGAAGCTATACAATGTCTTGTGAGCGTACCGGACGACACATTGGATTTTCACTAAAGAAACACTCTTCAACCTCGCCTTCGAAACATAGGCAGTGATCCCGTTGGAGATAAAGCTTCCATCACTTGGGGTAGAGAACTTCGACAACCAAATGAACTCAGATCAGCTCTAGGCTAACCTTGATCTGCTGAAAGAATCTAGAGACCAAGCTCAAGTTCGTCTGGCGACGTACCAGAGGAAAGCAGCCTAGTACTACAACTCCAGGATTAAGGGCAAACTCTTCTTACTTGACAACTTGTTTTGAGAATGACTAAAGCGTCACAACCAAAAAAACTCGAGAAGCTGAGCCCGAACTAGGAAGGCCGATACTAGATAACTGAAACGATTTGACTAGGCACATACAGGCTGGAGCAGCTCGATGGCGCTCCAATCCCACAGACGTGGAACTCCAACAATCTACTCATCTACTATCTGTAAAGTCCATTGTATTATGGGCTTATCTTTAATAAAAAATCTTCTTATCATGTTTTTTTCTTCAGATCAGACAATTACGACAAGCGTACTCGACTTAGGACACCCTAGGGATGCCTATGCCCCGATAAAGGAGATATGTGGCCTCCTTAAATAGAGCCTTCTCAGTTTCCTCTAAGTCCATAGACCAAAGATGCCTCCACGACCCAAGTCCGGAGATGAAAAAGACCGAGCTTACTCAAAACTCTTCAGAGGCCAAACTCCAAAAGATCAATCGAGGAGCCCAAAACAAGCTAAAGCTCCGCAAGGAGATGAGCCCGGCGTGACAACCCAAGCTCAAATCGAAAAGTGGTCAAACACAAGTAAAGGCCGAAGTCAGATAGTTTGGCAATTCCTTTACTTTTATTATCTTTCAATGTATACACCAACTTCGATAGAAGCCAAGCATAAACAGCTATAAGAGATGGTGAAGCTCAGAGCAACGAGCTGAAATTGAACAAAGGACAAACAATGAGGACAAAACTAGAAGCTAGATACTTTAGAAATTCTTGATTCCCACTAAAATTGTGCATTTTTATACTAATCTCAGCAGAGGACGAACAAAAAGAGAATACATTAAACTCGGCCACCCCAGGTAAAAATGAGTGGGGCTTCATCCTCCGCCTTCGCCAATGCCGCCGTTCCCAGCCGAGGTATCTAGTTTTCTTCAGTTGAGAAGAAGAGCTCCCAATCTAGTCTTGCAAGATGCATATCTTCGTAAAGATCCTCATCGGAAAGGCTATTGCCCGGTGGGTCAGGTCCTCAAACACCATCCGCAATGTCAAGGCGAAGATTCAGAACAAGGAGGGCATCCCTCAGGATTGGGTCTTACGGCCATCTTGAAGCTAGCTGAAGATTTAAGACAGGGAGGGCATTCCCCAAAGTCAGCTCTAGCAGCCTCCTCAGGGCCTTCGTTGTTTCAGCCATTGTCCCAGACCTCGCCGCCTCCAATGATGCTGAGGTTGCCATGTCCACCACTAGCGTCGGCTCCGCCGTTGTGGTCATCGTTGTCGTCATCGAGGCTAGAGATTAAGCTCGGCTTGCTTCAAAGCTCTTCCTGAACGCATCATGTTGCCCAGATAGACAACCCAAGAGGGGGGGGTGAATTGGGTTTTAAAACAATTTGGATAATTTAAAACGTTATGGATGATTAATTAAAAACTATGCCAAGTTATTTAATTAATTACTATGTGCTGTGAGCAATATGAAATGAGAAGAGGAAGAGACAATCAATCACAAACACAAGTTTTATAGTGGTTCGGAGCTATCCCTTGCTCCTACGTCCACTCCCCAAGTTTCTCTTGGGAATACACTATAACCCCCTTGGATTACAGCCGGTTGTTTTGCAAGCTCACAACCAAACTTGTTGTTTTACGAGCTAACAACGAACTCGGTCGGTTTTCCCAGGCTCACCGACTAGAACCAACCCCGATTGTTTTCCCGGGCTCACAATCAAACCCTTTCACACGTTGGTTTTAAAACTGGCTCACCAACTAACCTTTATCCCCTTGATTCAATCCCCCGATTGAACCAAGTAAATACACGTAGTAGAAAGAAAACAGAAAATAAGCTTCTCAAAAGCAGGTATGAAACAATATATTCAAGGATGAGTTTAGAAGCCCTCAAACGCTTTTAAGCTTAAGTAGAGGAATGGCTTCTTGACTCTGGTCTCCTCTTGGATGAGTGATCGACTTGAATGTAGGAGGAGGAAGCTTTGAATGCTGGGGAGAAGTTGGTGGCGCAGTAAATGCTGATCTCCCCTTTTTCTCGTTGAAGAGCACTTGCAAAGCTTGAAGACTTGAATGCTTGGAGTGGAATGTATGTTCTCTATTTTGCTACAGTCTTCTGTGGCTATTTAAGCCAACCCCCACGGAAACTAGCCGTTACTCCACTTTTTCTGGCCGTTCTGCACACTCTGCGCAGCCTGACAATGTGACCGTTGGTGGGTTGGAGTCGACTCGCGCGATCAGGAGTCGACTCGGCTGTAGCGGGAGTCGACTCAAGCTTTTCAGGAGTCGACTCGGCAACTGTTCCAAGTTTGAATTAAAGTTGCCGTCACGACTGGGAGTCGACTCGTCTTGGCCCCGAGTCGACTCGCCAACTTCTGGCGCTGACCTGGCAATTTTGGAGTCGGCTTTTCCTCTGTAGACCGTGGATACAAATTTGAATTTTGCCCTCTCGAGTCGACTCGACTGTCCTGGGAGTCGACTCGAATCTCAGAGCCCGAACTCCCGATTCTCTGTCTTTTGGCTCATCCAGTCTTGGAGTCGACTCGAACTTCCTTGGAGTCGACTCGGCTCTCAGTTTCCGAAAGTTGGTCTTCTGCCTTTTGACGTGAAGCTTGTCTTGGTGTCGACTCGAGCTGTCTGGGAGTCGACTCGAATCTCAGTGGCAGTAACATGGTTTTCTCTGTTGATGGTCGCACAATCTTGGAGTCGACTCGCGTAATGCGGGAGTCGACTCGAATCTCAGAGTCCATAAAACACTCTCTGACTTTTTCTTTGTGCACCGGTGGGAGTCGACTCGCGTTCCACTGGAGTCGACTCGAATCTCAGAGTCCATAAAATACTCTCTGACTCTTTCTTTGTGTACCGCTGGGAGTCGACTCGCGTTCCACTGGAGTCGACTCGAATCTCAGAGTCCATAAAACACTCTCTGACTTTTTCTTTGTGCACCGCTGGGAGTCGACTCGCGTTCCACTGGAGTCGACTCGAATCTCAGATCTGAAAGACTGCTCTTCTATCCTTCTGTCTGTTTTCAGTCGGAGTCGACTCATACTGATTAGGAGTCGACTCGAGCTCGTGCCAGTGACCTTGATACGCTTGGAGTCGACTCGTGAAACTCGGGAGTCGACTCGAGTCTCAGACATTGGTTCAGCAGACTTCTTAACTTATCCAAAATACTGTAAACCATGTCTAGAAACACTTGAGCAGGATTTTCACTGAAACACTCAATTGAATTCATTAGTAATCACACGATATACTCAAATGCTTTGAGCTCATCAAAATCAAACGGGGTTTTAATCAATCACTCCACAATCTCCCCCTTTTTGATGATGACAAAACTTTGAGTATACGTAAAATGAATTGCTCAATAAATAATGAAATAAAATTCACAAGTGAATTCAAATGTCTGAAAATTTAATTTATCCAAGTTTGAAAGGTGTGAAACATTTAAATTTCGGAGTTAAAGCTCCCCCTTTCATTTGGAATTATATAAGCCTCCATATTATGCAATCAATTGTTTGGCTTATATGTTATCAATGATTTATCTTGATTAAAATTCAGATTCTCCCCCTCAACATATGCATTCAACTAGTTTTAGTTTTCTGAATTTCCTTTTAATGCTTTGAAATTTTTGAACTGAATTTTTTGTTTTTAGAGGGAAACTCTGTCAATTTGTTCTTGAGTACGATTAAGCTAATCTCCGAATATCCCTTGAATAGATTCTGGAGATTACTCCATTAGGAGCCCCAAAAGAGAGATAATGAGCCTCGAGGTACCGAATCCACTTAGAACAAATTTGTGTGTGTTTTTAAGAGTTCTTTTACATATTTTAACCATATTTCTCCCCTTATTACATATTTTATACATATTTCTCCCCCTTTTTGTCATCATATCAAAAAGGAGGTAATCACACACACAATCAATGGCACAAATGGCACAATCAAACATCAAATGGCACAGTCAATTGGCACAGAAATAAAGATAAGATGTCTACTCATTGTATTGATATGAAGGTGAATACATTTGAGCATACTATAAGTAAGGCAAAAACAATACAAAAGAAGATAAAACACAACTCAAAATCATCTATGTCCTCCTCGAGGATGTAGCTCCCCCTCTCGAGGATGTAGCTCCTCCTCTCGAGGATGTAGCTCCTCCTCTCGAGGATGCGTCTCCTCCTCTGGAGGATGTGGCTCCTCCTCCCAATCTGCTCCGCTCCATGAGGAGGGCGACTGCCTCTGTGACATGGCTAAGCTGTGTGATGATAGACGAGGTGGCTCTGCTGTGCATAGTGGAGAGCTCAGTCACCGACGTCTGAAGCCCAGTCACTGAGGTCTGAAGTGCGTCCAGCTTGCCGACAATCACATTCGACAAGCGCTCGGCCCCCTCGGTAGTGGTGTGCATGTCACGGCCTATCTCCTCTCGAAACTGTCGAGTGGTGCTCTTGATCTCCCTCATGTTGCGGAACTGGGCCTGCATCAAATCCCTGATATTATATATCTCTTCCCGCACTTTAGCCGTCATGTCTGTCACGGCTGTCAAGGATGGCACCAATGCGGAGGATGGAGTGGGTGCAGGAGTGGGTGCAGGAGTGGCAGCTGGCACGGAACCTCGGAGCTCCCGGAGCAGCTCGTCCCTCAAATCTCGGATGATCTCCTGCCGCAGCTCTCGGAGCTGCTCTGGATCAATACGGACCTCCATAGATGGTGGAGCTGAGGAGGAAGGTCCGGCAGAGGTGGTAGGAGCAGGAGGAGTGGATGGAAGGTCTGGATGATGTGGAGAGTCTGGGTAATCAGAGTCTGGCTCAGGACTGGGTGATGGTCTGGTGGTCTGAGCAGTGAGAGTGGACTTCCTAACCCAGATCCCGTCTTTCTTCCGAAATTCCATCCTGTGCATGGTCCCCGTACCCAAGCGATCAGTCCATCGCAAGGCACGAGAGGGTTCCCTCTCAGGAATGGAAATTTCGTACTGCCTAAACAGGAGAGTGAATATCATCCCGTATGGGAGGGAGAGCCTAGGTCTATCTAAAGGCTCACACATATACCTATAAATCAGCTTGGGGAAGTTGACCGGGGTGTCCTGAAGAATGTAAGACATAATAGCTAGGTCCCTCTCATTCACAAAATCAAATCTTCCTGTCTTAGGGAAGATGGACCTGGATAGAATGCTCAAGAGGATTCTCACTTCAATAGGAAGTGAGCTAGCAGATACCTCATCTAGGGGGGACTGAGGTGGCTGCCCTAAGACGATCGTAAGGGCCTCAAATCTATCCTCAGGATGTGCAGGAGCTACCCCTACCAGTGGGAGGTGGAGGATATGGGCAACGAGATCCTCCGTGACACGTAATGGGACACCTAATACCGTGCCCTCAATACCTCCATCTCCCCGATGGACGGTACTATAGAACTCTTGAACTAGGCCAGGATAGGTGGGAAGGTCCAAGGTGAGGAAGTACTCTAGACCCTGGGCTCTAAGCCTATCGCCTATGGTGAACCCTTCCCGGGAGAGGAAGTCAAAATCGACATACCTCCCGGTGGAGACGGCCTTCCCGGCCAATGGCCTAACATGAACCTCCCTAGGCGGGGAACGATCCGGAGGTGGTTGCCTCGCGGGATCATGCCGCGCCTTGGAGCGCCGCTCGGGAATGGCCGCGGGACGGGACCTCTTCCTAACGACGGCCTTACGAGGCATCTTGACCTAAACGGGAATAAAAATACCTTGAGGACGATGAAGGACGGACAGAGGAAGCTCGGGACGGACCGGAAATGACCTAGGAACGGATGGAAACTCAATGTCCGGCGAAGAATCGACGGGAAAAAGGCTTGGAGACGATCGGGGATGACCTAGGAGTCGGCTCTAGGGCTTTGTGAACAGTGGCGGCTTGAGGAAAAGTGTTTGCGAAACGACAAACCTAGGGTTAAAAAGTCGGATCCCGACTGCGAGTCGACTCCCCTGAGTCGCGAGTCGACTCGACCTCGAGTCGACTCCAGAATATGCGCGAGTCGACTCCCCTTTTGCTGCCAGCTTTGCGAGTCGACTCCCGCAAATGCGCGAGTCGACTCCCCCTTAGGAGCCGGCTCTGAAACTTACTCGAGTCGTCTCTAACCTTGGCACGCACTTAAAACTCTTGCTATAATCGCGCCAAATGAGGGAAAATCACCTAATTAAGGACTGATATGATGATCATTGAATAGAAACTCTCTTTTAACCTCATTTTCATCATCAAAATCAATTAATCTAGTGGTAACTCCCACTAGGATGGATCAATCACTCCTAATCCCCTTCTAAGCACACTAAATCTCTCTTCACTTAGGGGTTTTGTGAAAATATCTGCTAATTGATTATCAGTACACACAAAGTGGAGTGACACATCACCATTCAATACATGATCTCTTATGAAGTGATGTCTTATCTCAATGTGTTTAGTTCTTGAGTGTTGAATTGGATTTTTAGTTAGATTTATGGCACTTGTGTTATCACAATTAATGGGGATTTCATCTTGTTTAATGCCATAATCTTCTAATTGTTGTTTAATCCATAAGATTTGAGCACAACAACTCCCGGCTGCAACATATTCAGCTTCTGCAGTGGATAATGCAACCGAGTTTTGTTTCTTGCTAAACCATGAGATTAGGTTTTCTCCTAGAAATTGACAAGACCCGCTGGTACTTTTTCTATCAAGTTTACATCCAGCGAAGTCTGAATCTGTGTACCCTATTAAGTTTAGGCTAGATTCTTTAGAGTACCACAGTCCTATGTTCTTAGTTCCTATTAAGTATTTAAAGATTCTTTTAACTGCAGCTAGGTGTGATTCTTTAGGATTAGCCTGATATCTAGCACACATGCACACACTAAACATAATATCAGGTCTACTTGCAGTAAGATACAGTAAAGAACCTATCATACCTCTATAAAGTTTTTGATCGACGGATTTACCTGATTCATCTTGGTCTAACTTACATGATGAGCTCATGGGGGTGCTGATTGATTTGTTTCCCTCCATATCAAACTTCTTGAGCATCTCCTTGATATATTTTACTTGATTGATGAAGATGCCTTCTTCAGATTGTTTGATTTGAAGCCCGAGGAAGTAGTTCAGTTCTCCCATCATGCTCATTTCAAACTCACTCTGCATCAAATCAGCAAATTCTTCGCAGAGGCGATTGTTAGTGGCACCGAAAATGATATCATCAACATAAATCTGTACTAACAACATATCCTTATTTTGTCTTTTCAGAAATAATGTTGTGTCTACATTTCCCCTAGAGAATTCATGTTCTAATAGGAATTTACTAAGTCTCTCATACCATGCTCTAGGTGCTTGTTTTAACCCATAAAGTGCTTTGTTTAGTTTATACACATGATTAGGGTATTGATGATTTTCGAAACCAGGAGGTTGTTCTACATACACCTCCTCATTAATATACCCATTTAAAAATGCACTCTTTACATCCATTTGAAATAGTTTGAAATCTTTAGAGCATGCATATGCTAATAATAGTCTAATAGCCTCAAGTCTAGCTACGGGAGCAAAGGTTTCATCAAAGTCTATACCTTCTTCTTGATTATAACCCTTTGCTACTAGTCTAGCCTTATTCCGTATAACAATTCCATTTTCATCTAGCTTATTTTTATATATCCATTTTGTACCAATAATTGGATATTCAGAAGGTCTCTCTACTAGATCCCACACTTTGTTTCTAGTAAATTGGTTTAGTTCTTCTTGCATTGCATTTATCCAATTTACATCATTTTCGGCTTCTTCTATATGTTTGGGCTCAAAGTGTGAAACAAAGGCTAGATGATTATTCATATTCCTAAGGGATGCTCTAGTCCTAACCGGTTGTGATGGATCATCTAGAATTAGTTCCTTAGGATGCCCGTGAGCATACCTCCAAGCTTTAGTTAGCCCATGATCCACTATAGGCTCTTGGTTTGATGATTCTCCTTCAATCAACTTTTGATTATCATCTCGTAATCCCATCTCATCTATCTTTTCTTCAAGTATTTCAATATCATCATCAAAATTAACCTTCTTACTAGATGAGATGTCACTAGAGTCATCAAAAACAACATGTATGGATTCTTCTATAACTAGAGTTCTTTTATTAAAGATTCTATAGGCTTTACTAGTTGTAGAATAACCTAGGAATATTCCTTCATCAGATTTAGGGTCAAATTTCCCTAGATTATCTTTCCCATTATTATGTACAAAACACCTACATCCAAAAACATGAAAATAGTTAACCTTTGGTTTTCTGTTTTTCCACAGTTCATATGGTGTTTTCTTTATGATGGGTCTTAATAGAACTCTATTTAATATATGGCAAGAAGTATTAATGGCTTCTCCCCAAAAATACTTAGGGAGGTTACTTTCACATAACATCGTTCTAGCCATTTCCTCTAGTGTTCTATTTTTCCTTTCAACAACTCCATTTTGCTGTGGTGTCCTAGGTGCTGAGAAATTATGGGTTATCCCCTTTTTGCTACAAAATTCATCAAATAATTGATTTTCGAATTCGGTACCATGGTCACTTCTAATAGCTATAACTGAGGATTCTCTAGCATTTGTTACTTCCTTGTGGAACTTCTTAAACATAGAAAATGCTTGATCCTTATGCGCTAGAAACATGACCCATGTGTACCTAGAGTAATCATCTACTATAACTAGACCATATTTATTTCCACCTAGGCTTGTTGTTCTAGTAGGACCAAATAAGTCCATATGTAATAATTCTAGAGGCCTAGAGGTAGAGACACATTTTATGGATTTAAAAGAATTCCTAGATTGTTTGCCAAATTGACATGCTTCACAGATTTTGTTCTTTTCAAATTTTAATTTTGGCAAACCTATCACGGAGTCTCTTTTAACTAGTTTAGTTATTGTGTCCATGCTTGCATGACCTAACTTACGGTGCCATAACCAACTAGCATCATTTTCTTTAGTTTCATTTACAACTAGACATTGGTTATGTTTTGCAAGATCTTCTAGGTCTACAACATATACATTTCCACGTCTAATCCCTTTAAAGACCAAACTATTATCATTAGGATTTGTTACAATACATAGTGATGGTTTAAACATAACATCATATCCTTTATCACATAATTGACTAATGCTTAACAAGTTATGTTTAAGACCATCAACATATCTAACATTATCTATAAAAGTAGAAGGGGTGATTTGAACTTTACCAATGCCAATGATGTGACCTTGGTTGTTGTCTCCAAACGTCACAACACCTCCCTTCTTAGCTTCAAGGGTGAAAAATTGGTCTTTATCACCCGTCATGTGCCTTGAGCAGCCACTATCCAAATACCAGCAATTTTTGTTGACCTTGGCTGCAAGACACTCCTACACAAGCAAATCATGTCATCTTAGGTACCCAAGTTTTCTTGGGTCCTTCATGGTTAGTCAAGTTGGTTCCTTTTGGAACCCATACCCTTTTAATTTTTCTTTTAGTTTTCCTTTTCCTATAGTCACATGTATTTGCTTTATGTCCTATATTTCCACAACAGAAACAGGTGATTTTCTTAGTTTTTGTTTCCCCAGCTTTAACAAAGAAATTACTAAGAAGTTTTTGCTTATTCCTTGGTTTGTACCCTAAGCCTGCTTTATTAAATACTGCACGTTGACTATTTAGTATCATGTTTAACTTTTCTGAACTATATGTAAATTTTTCAACTAAGGGTTTGTATTTGTTAAGTTCTTTAGTTAATGTTTGATTTTCTGTTTTTAAATCATTTAGTTCTTTTGTTAGATCCTTGTTTAAGACTTGTTTATGGTTTGAAAGTTCCTTAGTTAGATTTTCATTATCTTTAGTTAAGGTGTTAGTCTTCTTAATTAAAAGTTGATTGCTTGTCTTAAGTTCTAGATTTTCTTTGGTAAGATTATCTTTATCCTTAATTAATGAATCATGCTTATGAATATAAGTTTGATTAGTTACTTTTAGTTCTCTGTTTTTAACATTTATATTCTTATACTCAATCATTAATTCATTGAACGCATCATAAAGTTCATCAAAAGAAAAATCAGGATGCGTATCGGAAGTTACCTCGTCTTCGTTGGCCATGAAGCAGAAATTGGCCTTTTCTTCTTGTTCCTCGTCAGAAGAGGAGGATGATGAGTCGGAGTCGGATAGTGTAGTGACAAGAGCTTTCTTCTTCTTGTACTTACTCCCCTTCTTCAGTAAGGGGCATTCAGCTCTTATGTGACCCGGCTTCTTGCACTCGTAACATCCAATCCCCTCGTTTTCTCTTTCCTTACCTTTGTCCTTCCGGTAGAAATTTGAGGGCCCTCTCCTTTGATGATAGGACTTCTTGTGGTTGATGAATTTCTTGAATTTGCGCACAAGAAGAGCCTCACCACCATCTTCCTCATCTTCTTCTTCTTCACTGCTGCTGCTGCAAGATAAGTCCTTGTTAGAAGAAGTAGATTTTAAAGCTATTACCTTTTTCTTATGGGAAGACTCTTCCTCGTGTTGTTTCATGGTGAGTTCGTGAGTCATCAGGGATCCAAGGAGCTCCTCAAGTGGAAGCTTGTTCAAGTCTTTAGCTTCTTGGATCGCTGTCACTTTAGCTTCCCACAACCTCGGTAGACATCGAAGGATTTTCCTGACAAGCTCACTGTTAGTATAGTTCTTGCCAAGGCTTTTTAGGCCATTGACAATATCAGTAAACCTAGTGAACATGGATGTGATAGTTTCATTTGAATCCATTTTAAATAGTTCATATTTATGAACCAAGATGTTTATTTTGGATTCCTTGACTTGATTCGTGCCCTCATGGGTCACTTCAAGTCTGTCCCAAATTTCTTTTGCTGAATTACAAGTTGAAATCCTATTGAATTCATTACGGTCTAAGGCACAATAGAAGACATTCATTGCTTTAGAGTTTAATTGTGCCTTCCTCATGTCATGTTCATCCCAATCCGTTTCTAGTTTGGGTACCTTGACACCATCTATATATATGGATGGGATGTATGGGCCATTTACAACAATGGTCCACATCTCATAGTCTTGGGCTTGGATGAATATTTTCATCCTAGCCTTCCAGTATGAGTAGTCGGATCCATTGAAGAAAGGGGGTCTTTGGGTGGACTGACCCTCAATGTGAGAAGATCCAAATGGGGTTGTCATTTTGATCTTTTAACTCTTGAGTGGAAGAGTTTTTGGCTCTGATACCACCTGTTGCCCAGATAGACAACCCAAGAGGGGGGGGTGAATTGGGTTTTAAAACAATTTGGATAATTTAAAACGTTATGGATGATTAATTAAAAACTATGCCAAGTTATTTAATTAATTACTATGTGCTGTGAGCAATATGAAATGAGAAGAGGAAGAGACAATCAATCACAAACACAAGTTTTATAGTGGTTCGGAGCTATCCCTTGCTCCTACGTCCACTCCCCAAGTTTCTCTTGGGAATACACTATAACCCCCTTGGATTACAGCCGGTTGTTTTGCAAGCTCACAACCAAACTTGTTGTTTTACGAGCTAACAACGAACTCGGTCGGTTTTCCCAGGCTCACCGACTAGAACCAACCCCGATTGTTTTCCCGGGCTCACAATCAAACCCTTTCACACGTTGGTTTTAAAACTGGCTCACCAACTAACCTTTATCCCCTTGATTCAATCCCCCGATTGAACCAAGTAAATACACGTAGTAGAAAGAAAACAGAAAATAAGCTTCTCAAAAGCAGGTATGAAACAATATATTCAAGGATGAGTTTAGAAGCCCTCAAACGCTTTTAAGCTTAAGTAGAGGAATGGCTTCTTGACTCTGGTCTCCTCTTGGATGAGTGATCGACTTGAATGTAGGAGGAGGAAGCTTTGAATGCTGGGGAGAAGTTGGTGGCGCAGTAAATGCTGATCTCCCCTTTTTCTCGTTGAAGAGCACTTGCAAAGCTTGAAGACTTGAATGCTTGGAGTGGAATGTATGTTCTCTATTTTGCTACAGTCTTCTGTGGCTATTTAAGCCAACCCCCACGGAAACTAGCCGTTACTCCACTTTTTCTGGCCGTTCTGCACACTCTGCGCAGCCTGACAATGTGACCGTTGGTGGGTTGGAGTCGACTCGCGCGATCAGGAGTCGACTCGGCTGTAGCGGGAGTCGACTCAAGCTTTTCAGGAGTCGACTCGGCAACTGTTCCAAGTTTGAATTAAAGTTGCCGTCACGACTGGGAGTCGACTCGTCTTGGCCCGGAGTCGACTCGCCAACTTCTGGCGCTGACCTGGCAATTTTGGAGTCGGCTTTTCCTCTGTAGACCGTGGATACAAATTTGAATTTTGCCCTCTCGAGTCGACTCGACTGTCCTGGGAGTCGACTCGAATCTCAGAGCCCGAACTCCCGATTCTCTGTCTTTTGGCTCATCCAGTCTTGGAGTCGACTCGAACTTCCTTGGAGTCGACTCGGCTCTCAGTTTCCGAAAGTTGGTCTTCTGCCTTTTGACGTGAAGCTTGTCTTGGTGTCGACTCGAGCTGTCTGGGAGTCGACTCGAATCTCAGTGGCAGTAACATGGTTTTCTCTGTTGATGGTCGCACAATCTTGGAGTCGACTCGCGTAATGCGGGAGTCGACTCGAATCTCAGAGTCCATAAAACACTCTCTGACTTTTTCTTTGTGCACCGGTGGGAGTCGACTCGCGTTCCACTGGAGTCGACTCGAATCTCAGAGTCCATAAAATACTCTCTGACTCTTTCTTTGTGTACCGCTGGGAGTCGACTCGCGTTCCACTGGAGTCGACTCGAATCTCAGAGTCCATAAAACACTCTCTGACTTTTTCTTTGTGCACCGCTGGGAGTCGACTCGCGTTCCACTGGAGTCGACTCGAATCTCAGATCTGAAAGACTGCTCTTCTATCCTTCTGTCTGTTTTCAGTCGGAGTCGACTCATACTGATTAGGAGTCGACTCGAGCTCGTGCCAGTGACCTTGATACGCTTGGAGTCGACTCGTGAAACTCGGGAGTCGACTCGAGTCTCAGACATTGGTTCAGCAGACTTCTTAACTTATCCAAAATACTGTAAACCATGTCTAGAAACACTTGAGCAGGATTTTCACTGAAACACTCAATTGAATTCATTAGTAATCACACGATATACTCAAATGCTTTGAGCTCATCAAAATCAAACGGGGTTTTAATCAATCACTCCACACATCAATTGCGTTGTCCAAATCTCCTCTCGAAATTCCTTCGAGGCACAATACTCCTTGACCGCCTCTACAGCCCTTGCCTTGGCATGAATGGACTTCTCCCTGGCCTCGGTAGCCTTCCGCTCGGCTCGGACTAATTTTTGAGAGAGCTCCACGGCCTTCTAGTTGGCAATACGGTAGGCCTCCCTGGTTGTGAACAATTGCCTCTCCATGATCATAGCTTGAGCCATGAGTGTCTGTCGACTCGACTTTGTGTTTCACTGTCTTTGCCCTCAGCTTGGCTTCCTAAGCCCACTCTTCGGTAGCCTCAGCCCCCGCCTCGGCCAGATGGGTGTGCTCCTCAATGGTCTACACCCTCGCCTTGTACTCTGAGACACTCCATGAGAATACCTTAATGCTTCATACATGCAGCCGACCTTGAGAACTTGCTGAAAAGAGGAAGAAAAGTTAGGTATCGAAGTAAGCAACTTAAAGGAGATTCAAAAGTCCAAAACTTATCCGGATGATCGCAGCGAAGGCCTCGTCGAACAAATCAACGAAATCAAGGGAGTGCATAGTCTCCCTATCAGCTTGGAGCAGCATGGCACAAACCAACTCCCTTGTCACCTCCGGAGACTCTAGCATCAAATTGGACTCCTTGACCGACCTGAGGCATGGGCCTCGAGGGATGACCGGTCCGAAGCTAAGGCCTGTCAAGGCCGAAGCAGATGGGCCTGGATCTGACCAACCTGAGGCATGGGCCTCGGGGGATGACCGGTGTGGAGGCATTATGGCAGTGCAAGGTTGGGCGAGGACGACCCCTTCCTGAGGAGCCGACCTAATTGGCGGTGCTACCTCGACCTCGGAGTCGAGGTCCCGATCTCTCCTCGGGATATGGGTACCTCGGATGAGACCCTAAAGACCGGGGCCTTAGCAACGACCTCGGGGATAGCCTCGGTAGTAGGAGCCAAAGAGGAATCCCCCTTCGACCTTTTGCTTTGGGGGGGCTCGCTCTAAGCGGCCGTGGCCGACCTTTTCTTCATCTTCTTCCTCTGGCAAATCTATGCAAGGTCGATCTTCATGGCGGCGAAAACTATAGAACCAAAAACAAAATTAGCCTGCGACACCGAGGTGAAAAGATAGGAAAAATCTAGAAGAAACTTATCCTAGAGGTCGGTTGGGTTCAGACCGGCCTTAATCAGAACCTTCTTGGACAATAGCTCTTACAAGGCAAGAATCTCAAATCAAGATTCTAAAAGCCTGTCCAAGGCCCTTTGATCGTCATTGGGCAACTTCGGAGGCCAATTCAGATCTCTATAAGGTTTCCTCCCCATAGTATCAAACCTCCATAGCTGCTCGGAGTGAACGAAGAGATTTGCGATAGCAAATCCTTAACCATAGGCTATATAGTAAGGATGCTTTAAGATATGTACAAGTGGATCAATGAAGAGGTTCGGTATGCTTTGAGATTTGTATGGTGGGTGATTCTTAACTATGGGTTGGTGATCCTTAACTATAGGTCTATATTAAGAGTGCTTTGAGATCTATGCGGACGGATGAGTGAAGAAGTTCAGTGTGCTTTAAGATCTGTGGTAGGTGATCCTTCCCTATAGGCCATATACTAGGGGTGCCTTGAGATTTGTGCAAGAAAATGAATGTAGGTGTTTAGAGTGCTTCAAGACCTATGCGATGTGCGATCTTTAATCTTTAACTATGAGACATATGCTAGAAGTGCTTTGAGAGTTGTGTGGGTGGATAAATGAAGAGTTTGATATGCTTTAAGATTTACATAGTTGGAGATCTTTTACTATGGGTCATATATTGAGGGTGCTTTAAGATCTATATAAGTGGATGGATAAATTCGAAGTGCTTTGAGATCTATACGATTGGTCCTAATTATGGATCATATACTAAGTGAAGCCATAGTTTAACTATAGGTCATGTGCTAAGAGTTCTTTGAGATTTGTGCTAAAAATTTACCCCACAAACAACTAATATGGAGGGCATTTTGGTCATAATATAATTTTATGCCACCATGTGAAACTCATGTAATATGATTCTTTTAATGGAGATAGATAAATGATAGGATTAATTTAGAAACTTGAAGAATCTGTTTGGAACCTTTTAAAGTTGAGGGGGCGTCTCCAGGACAAGCCCTTAGTGAGGGGGTGCCTCTATAATTTTAACTTTTAGATAGATAATAGCTAGTTAAGCAGAACGGTGAAGTTTCTGTATTTTTTTAAAAAAAATTAAGATAAAATATATATCAAATTACATTTTTAATTCTTTAATTATAAAAGCTTAGATCTAATCAGAACAATTTGGATAAGTGGAACTTCTATTAAAGAAAGTAAATCAGAAAAATATGGCAAGCATAACTCTAATGCTGGAAGGAAGGCGGATCATGGAATTGCGAAGCTTAGAAAGTTCATTGACGTTCTACATCTAAGCATAAGAGACCAACTTAGAGAAAGGGTTGCATTTAAAATGATGGTCGTTTTCTTAATCGATATATCAATATATTTTCATTTTAATTGCAATCAAAGAGGAGAAATTTTTTAACCAATTTATGTTCTTTTTAAGAAACTTAGATGATTGCTCCCCTCAAAAGGGGGATCTTATGAGGTCAATTCTCCTTAAACTGAATCTTTCGAATTACTTTGCGTTAATTTTATCATTATTTTTAAATTATACATGTAACAAGCATCATGTATAGGATTCAGTAGTTAAGTGGGCACATCTCCATATGTTGTCCTTGAATTATATTGAACCACTAATGCTGCATAAGTTTTGTGCACTTTTTGAAATATAAATAAAACATGCCATGGACTGCTCTTGCATGTATAAGCAGTGGTCGACAAATACTTTGAATTCACAACTTTTAATTTCTCAAGTGATTGAACTATAAAAAGCAAGTAAACAGCAAAAAAGACTGACACAGCACTTTATATATGTCTGGTAGAATGCTTCCTTCTGATCTACTATATATACCTTTTTATATAAACATTGGAAAGGTGGGAAATAAACGTTCCAAAGGCCCAGCTTGTGAACTGAGTAGGCGCAATCCAGAAGGCAGAATAAACTGAACAACTTTTTCGGGTACAATAGCTACAGAATTGCATGTCCGTTTCGCAGAACGTTGAATTAAACAGGTTGACCAACAGTCAGCTTCGAAACCGGAAAAGTCAACCTCAACATGATCTTAATCTGATTAATGAAAAAAATGTCTAATTTAATTAACAAAAAGTAGAAACTAATAACAAGGAATCTCTCAAAAAAAAAGAAACATGAAACTTCTCTTCTCACAAAAAAAAAAAAAAAACAATACTAACATTGCACTTGAACACTTCAAATCTATCTACCATATCATCTTCACTAGATCATACATCCCTCTTATGCTGCATCTAACAATGACATCGGCGAGATTGGTATTATAGAGCGACAGATTGGGCAGTTCATCTCTTTCCCCTTGACAAAGCAATGAACCCCCCACTCTAGAAGACACCATTTGTGGAAGAAGTGAAAACAGCGGAGCAGTATATAGCATGGCTGCAATTCTTTGTACTCCTCCATGCATATCGCGCAGACACTCTTTTCCTCCTCCACGTCCTCCCTCGTTATGGATGTATGCCATGCTACTGATTTTTTTTGGCCCCAAAACCATGGCGGTTTTTTGCATATCCCAAGCACTCTCTTGACAAATGCAGGAGCTGCTGCGAACGCTAGCTCCGCAGCGACAGCATTGGAAAGCGATACTTTTTGATGATCATATTTCCAGTATCTTTCGGCCAGAGATGGATCCCGAAATGATGGCTCGACCACATTCGCAGGAGTTGCTGCAGATGGAGCCAGTGATGGTGGCATAGATGGCACACTTGCAAGAGCTAGTGTCGATAACGATGAGGACATTGATGACCCAGCAGCAGCAGAAGTCACTGTGGATGGAAGTAGTGTCGATGGTGTAGATGGCACCCTCGGAGGAGTCGCCACGGATGAAGGTGGAGGTGATGGAGTTGGCACAAGAACTGTCGATGAACGCCGCTGCCGCTGGATTGAAGATGTTGAATGCGATGGCAAATACGCAAACCGTGAAGCTGTAGATGATGACACAGCGGAAGCCGTTGTAGATGAAGATAAAGTTGATGTACTAGAAGGCACACTTGTAGCAGATGGCTCGTGGATTGTCCCGAGACGCCGCTGCCGCTGCCTCTGCCTCTGTCGGGTGGAAGCTGCTGAAGATGACGAGCTAGCAGACAACACACTCTCACACATAAAACAGTGTGGTCGTTTCAGATTTCGCTGACGGGTGCTAGAAGAAGACATGGCTGGGTTGGATGAAATCCACTTTTCTCTTAAGACCTTCTGAAAGCCAAAGCTTATTATTATGAGCACACTATCAATTCAATCAAATATACTGCAAACTATCCTGGTAATTTATAATCCAAGTACTGAAATCAATCCAAACTAGAATAGAAACGACATTGTAGAACTTGAACTTTATCAAAAATAAGGACGTCTCGAACCTCATATATCATCGGAGCCATTAATCGTTCATGTTCTGATAACTACTCAGATCATAACAGGCAAAAAGAAGCAATGAGCAAGACACTACGGGAAGAGGATTACCTTGTAGAACGACTGTGCGTTAAAGAGAGACCAAGAAGACGATTGTGGGGTGGGAAATTTATCGTGCAAATAGATATCCTATGAGCCCACTTTCCAATTACGGTGGAGAGTTTCGGAGCAATGCAGTATCCTAGTAAGATAAGGAAGCCGAGGAAGTTTGGGATGGAAAAATATAAAATAGAATTGAAAGGTGATAAACTGATATGGAATCCCAGAAACTTCGGGATTAAGAATTCACTACAATAAAATTTTACAATATCAAAGAGGCACAAGAACTACAAAACTATTGTGTGTAAATAAATAGTGGATATTTCTTTTCACCCTTTGAGACATAAATATTGGTGACAATGAAAGAGATCCCGAAATATGGTTTGGAAGTGATATCGTTGCTTACCTGTTAGTATGAAGGATAAAGAGTACACGAGGTATGACTTTCACCGCTATAAATGTCCTATATTTTTTTCTGATCGAGCTCTAGCTTTGAGGTCAGATGGTCAGATGGGCTGAGGAAAAATAGAACCCGACTAGGATTTGTCAAGAGAGGAGATACGAATATCCCTGTTTGGTTCGGATTTGGATTCATAGAAGCTGGTAAACGTCGTGGTATGCAAGTCAGGATTTTGGTTTTAATAGGCTCTAACAAACCTCCTGAAGCTCAACGACTTCAATCAAGACACACATAGTGACAGTTACGGCTGGAAATTTTAATTTCCTTTTAAAACGGATAAATTTTAAATAAGAATTTTTATTATTTCCTTCCTTTGAAAAGATTTCAAATTTAAATTTCAAATTTAAAAATCTATTCCTCGCGGGAAATTTTGGTTAGCAAGAAAATTTCTTTCTCGCGGAAAATTTTTTCTGAAAAGTAGAAATATGATGCTAGAAAAAATGATTTAGGCATGTCTGGTTGACTATAGGAATGTAATACATTTTCGAGTAACTCATGTTTAGTTGAGTATCTACTTATCTATGAATTTTGATGATTCAAAGATAGCTTTAAAAAAAAATCATAATTTGTAACCGATGAGAAAGTAGCTTTCAATATCCTTCAAAAATTTTTCTAATAATTTGGAACTAGGATGGGTGGAAGCTGGGCCAAATATCAAATCGAGGACAAGACTAAACCATTCGGACACCAATATTTGTAAAACAAATAGATTTTGATCTCATGCTACTACAAATTCTCTCTATTTATTAAAGATTTTGTCTTTTAATTTTGATCAACGACAGAACTCCCGGTTTTTCGGAGGTGAAGTAAATAAAGGTTGAAACATCATCTTGTCTCACATATGTTCGGTAGATTATATATCCTTTCTTTTGGTATACACCCGTTTATATGAAAATTGGAAGGGTGGACAAAAGGTTTCAGAAAGAACCCGCTCGTGAACTTAATAGCAGATGTAATCCAAATTAAAAGACAGAACAAACTGATAGACTGTTTGGGAAGTTTATAGAAAGGGAATGTGTCCATTGGGAAAACTCATATATTCCAATTACATTGATAAACAAAAAACTCCACCATAATTTTTCAAGTGTCTTTGAAATCCAACAGAAAATAGACTCCAAAAATGTTCAATTTAATTTAATAACAAGAGGAACGACTAACATTGAACTCCAAACATTTCAAATCTATCTACCGTATCATTTTCACTAGATTATGCATCCCACCGATGCTGCATTTTCGAATGGCGATGAGATTGGCGAGTCTGGGACTATCACAAGAAGGCAGCGATGGTGCAAGAAGTGAAAACAGCGGAGCAGCATATGGCATGGCTGAAATTCCTTGTACTCCTCCATGCATACCGCATAGACACTCTTCTCTTCTTCCATGTCCTCGCTCTTTATCAATGTGAGTATTTTGCTGAATTTTGGCCCCAAAACCATGGTGGGTTGTTTCCCGCTCCCAAGCCTCCTCTTAACAAATGCATGAGCCGCTGCGAACGCTCGCTCTGCAGCAACAGCATCCCAAAGAAACACTTCTTGATGAAGCCAGTTAATTGTACCAGAAACAAACTGAATACAGTTAACAAATGGTTCATTTTTTTTCAACAAAAAATAATTCGTAAAGGCAGAGCACATAAATATAAAAGTTGAAAGGTTAATTTGTAATAAAGAGCAACTGATTTCAGGAAATGAAAGCATCTGTGCGCTTTCATCCTCATTGGCCTATAGAGTATCTCATAACATGGTCGACATGGTCGTATACAATTCCGTCAAACAAATATCCTGTCCTGTGCCTGTATACTGAGTAAGATAGCCTGATAATGTTGATACCCCAGGCAAGCAATCTCCCTTAGAACAGCGTGATAGACTAGATAGCTGGAGAAAGCAATCCTGTTGTGAGAGTCCATAAAGTCATGGTCAAACGTCAAAACCGCGCCTCCAAGCTGTAATAACGTCATGCTAGATCTTGTCATGCTAACAGGATCCAACATAACTGTTCTTTACAGTTTCAAAGCACAATGCCTTGCTGCTTCAGATAGAATTCTGGAAATGGTTTCAATTTACTTCCACAGAAATACATTACTTGAGTCAGGGACAACTCATTTGGTCTGAATAACTGGTAATTTAAGGAGAGTTCCCTGATACCACCTCATCAACCTAAGCACCGTGGAACAGGATTCTCATAATCCTTCTGGACCAACTTTTTCAGCATGTCCAATTGGAGCATTCCAGTGTAGCTGCCAGGCTGCCACTCTAGTTAGTTTGTGTGATGCATGCGATTGGAAAGAGCAGTAGGCTAATATCTTGAATTTTATTACTGTTACAGGAAAGATATGAATATTCTGATGGTGATTATGGGTTGATGAATTCATAATTTACATGGAAAGATGCCCACTTAGCAATAACGTGATACAGAAAAAGACCTTTCCTGTCATTAAGTTGGTGCCTCCAAATCCCTTTCGGTTTCAACCATTGTCAAAGCCACTAACAGCTCTCACTAAAAATCTTCCTCACAAATAGAGATTTCTCCTGCAGCAATCTCCCCTTCAAAAGAATCACAGCAAATAAGGAAAATATAATGTCCTTCGGAGAAAGCAAAGTAACATCGAGTGACCTATCAATAGAAGTAGGAAGAAGTTAGTTTCCATTTCAGAATCATACAGAAATAAATAACAGCCATTTCATTCAAAAAATTTGTCACATTTATCTAACATGCAAAATCTTCCATTTTCATGAACTCATTTATGTAGTGAAGAAGTAATGAATAATGACATATATTTTGGAGAAGATGAATAAGAAGCATCGAAGTACAGAATTGACTATGCCTTGGCATTTGGTGGTGGATTGTCTAGCAAAACGTCCAGAATTTCTTTTGACAAGAACATGAGGAGATGATGCCTCAGACACCAACATGCAAGCAAATGGTGATTTAGAAAGAAGCACGCCATGCTTATTAACTAGTTCTGAGTTACTGTCATATTTGGTAGAAAATGCATGAGATGCTCTTAGTAATTTTAGATGTCTTTGCTATGCATGTCCATGCCCTGTCTGCATGAAAGAATTGGGCACGCATGCTTGCATGTTTTCTGTTTGCCAGTCTGCATCGATATGCTATGTGGAAACTATAGAAAAGCAAGGTGATCATTTCCAGTCCACTGCAGGTGCATGGTCAACAGTCATTCTACCATTTCACCTTTAATAACAGTGCTAGAGGTTACCACATGAAATTAACAATTGGTTGGTTCAAAACGTGTGCTTCAAATGATTAAACTGTATGTCAACAATCAACAATAGATGGTCTTTTCATATTTGATTTTGTCTTTCCAGTTATCTAAGTTCGGAGCATGTGCAGGAGCAGATTCTTGTGCAGGAGAGAAACAGATCTTTCAAGAAATTTTGGGCATGGAAATTCAAAGGGATGGAGCATCCCTATAAATAATATAAAGTAAACATCATACAATAATAAAAACAAACATATTTGTTGTTAAAGTGTTTATACGATATAGCGAATAGGAAACTAGGAACAAAACACTTTGGCGGAAGTCAAGCTTTGCATCTCAAAACTTTGGTGATGAGGTATCATCAAAAACACATATGTGACTAAAAAAATACATGATGTTTGCCCCATACGTTGGCATTAACCATAACATGCAGTCTATGATGTTTTGATGTGCTCTAATAAAAAAAAATGACTGGAGAATCATTCACCTAGGCCACTAAAACATTTCCAGAAGCGACGTACAGACAGCACCTGAAATCCACTCCCAGATCAGGACCCAGCTACAAAGAAGACAATTGCACAAATTTTTCCGTACACTGCATCATTTCTGTAAGTAAAATATATTACAAAATATAAAGAAAAAGTTACTTTCCTATTATCACAGAGAAGAGGGTTTTAATGTTGATCTTAAGAATTGTGTAAGAAACAGTCTTAACTTCAGAACAATTTGAGACACCATGGGACGTTTTAATAAAGAAGTATCAACCATTTCAAAAGAAATTCGTTATTCCCATTTATGATCCAAAAGCTCAACTCTATTAGCTAAACTAGAATGCCAATTTAATTCAAAATTACACTTGTAGCTATATCATCTAAACAATCTAATGGTTTAAACTTGTACATGTAAAGAGGTTAATCATTCCAATTGATCCAGCTTGAATTTTAAAGAAGAATTAGATTCTATTGTACATTCTACCAACCAAATGTTCAAGGCCACAAAGTTAAGCATTCTAATTTTGATTTATGGATATAAGAAGAAAAAAATGAAATGAAGAAATTATGTCCCAGTGGAATGACAAGGCATCCCAAGTGTCAGGACAAGGCAATGTCCTGAGCGTTGGGATAGGATCAGAACATGATAGCATGGGATGGGATGTCCACCATCCCAAGTGTTAAGATGGGGCACGTCCCATCCATGCAAAAAACCAAGACAGCCTTGTCCCACAAAATTTGAGTCCTTGAATGAAACACGAATTGGATCTTAAGACATCCAAATGCACTCAAAAGTGTTTATTCTTATACTTAATAACAATCAAATAAGCTCATTAGAATGAAGAAAAATTATCAACAACTCTATGTTCAATGGTCTTACATCTGGGGGTAGAGTACCATGACAAAGTGTTCAATGACTTGCAGAGATATAACAATATATAGAGCCATATCAAATGAAAAAAGGGAACTTCTTGGCAACAATAACCCTCAAAAATCAGCACCCAACTCGGCTGACCAATTCGAAATAATCAGCTAACCTGAATGGGGCAAATGAAACATTTTCTATAACAGCTTGTCATAGACTAGATTTCCTATCAAAAGAACAAACTTCATGATGAAGTTCTTTCCAAGGCAAACAAGTATGCAAAGTCTGTTGGTTTCAGATCAAAGGCAGTACCAAAATGCTTTAGGAAGTGTGCAGCCTACTGACACATGTTTAATATCTTATATTTCTATTCAATTTTCTTTTAAGTCATTAAATGCTACTCAAAGATCAAGTTTCTATGTTTCATAGTCTGTTTGATTGAGAATTTCAAAATTTCGTATCAACATGGAACGAATTCAGTAATTCAACTATCAGACTTGTTGATTATGTCCGCAAACCTTTCTGTGATGGTTGTTTCTCACTTCTTGTTGGGTTGTTTTGTTTCTTATCTCTTCCTTTATTAGTTCGACATGAAGGCATTTACCTGTCATTTTTTGGGAATACCATAATTGAAAATTGTAGAGCTATTTTCTTCTTCCAGATCCATCAAGCAATATGATTTAGGTTGTCAAAACTCCAAATTAATTATACTTCAGCTCTTCCATTAATACATTACTTTCTTTCCTTAATTCTTTGTTGGACTTTGCATGACAAACAAGTTTGTCTACTATTTTAGAATTTTTATTTCAAGTAAAAATCCCATAGTCTTACAAGACTATAACGTCTTATTTGAGGCACAATAGTCTTCTCTTCTATTACATTTTTTCACTAAATGCTAACTTGTGTTGGCTATTCATAAATCTAAGCACAAATATCAAAGAAAACCGCATGCTTTTACCAATGTTGCAAGGGGGCAGCTTTGGAAAGGACAAAACCAATAATGAAGGGTAAAATTGGTAAAAATTGGAGGGGAACCATTGTAGCCTTCTATTCCTAGTGCTAACATTTGTGCTGCTTGGGACAATGTTAGTTTTGCTGTGCACAAACTCAAAAATTAAGCACATTTGGCTAGATGGTGACCATAAAATTATCACTACTTGAATCAATAGGAGGAAAGACAACATTCAGGCTTGTTGCCCTATGTTTCTCGATATTTGGAATTGAATTGATAAAGAGATCATTTTCAAGATTTGTGTACTCTTAGAGAAGGCGACCAACCAGAAGATCGGTTGGCCGAGATGGGCGTCGATTTTGAGGGTTCGTACTTAGTATCACTGAGAGGTTCCT
Source organism: Phoenix dactylifera (assembly GCF_051530095.1). NCBI lineage: Eukaryota > Viridiplantae > Streptophyta > Magnoliopsida > Arecales > Arecaceae > Phoenix > Phoenix dactylifera. The sequence continues at coordinate 17,290,309 of NC_143191.1, forward strand.
TTTCTCATCCGATGTGGCTCTACACATTGCCGTATTTGTACAAGTCATTGAACATTTTGTTATGCTACTCTATCCCTAGATGTAAGACCATGTTGAACTTAGAGTTGTCAAGGTTTTACTTCATTATAGTGAGTTTTTCTGACCATTATTCAATACAAGCATAAATAATTTTGAGTGCATTTGGATGCTTTAATATACAATTCATGTTTCAAACTTTCACTTACAGGCATAAATTCAAAATGCTTAACTTTACAACCTTGAACATCCGGTTGCTAAAACATATAACAAAATCTAATTCTTCTCTAATTCAATGCTAAAACATATAACAAAATCTAATTCTTCTCTAATTCAAGCTTGTTCAACTTGATTGTCCTCTATTGGGGTGATTAGCCTTATGTTGGGTTGAGCTTTTTGCATGTACCAATTTAATCTCTTAGATAATTAATAGTATCTACCACTGTACACCATACCGGCCCAAACCGATCGGTACAGAGCGTACCATACCATACTGGTTCAGTACCGGTATCCGGTACGGATGGCGTACCGACACTCGGTACGCCAAAAAAATTTTATGCTGCACCGTACCAACACTATGCTAGTATGGCACCGGTACAGGGTCCAGTACCGAGACGGCAAATTTTGGTTGATACAATTATAGGCATAATCTCAAATTAATTTGGTAATTTAGTCTAGCTAATAGAGTTGAGCTTTTGAAATATAGATGAGGATAACACATTCTTTTTGCAATGGTTGATGCATCTTTATTAAAGCATCTCATGACGTCTCGAATTGTTCTACTGCTAAGGTTGCCACTTATACAATTCTTAGGACTAGTCCAAAACCCATCTAGTATTGGAATAGGCAGAAAATCCTTCCTTACATTTAGTAATATATGCCACTTGTAGAAACTACGCACATTATTGGGGAACACTTGTGCAATTGCTTTCTTCATAGCTAGGTCTTGATCCATAGGAATGGATTTTGAGTGCCAACAGTACATTACCTCTAGAAATGTTTCAAAAACCAAGACAAAAGATTCGACCTCCTCATCTCTTATTAAAAAAACATCATATATTGCATGTGATGGTTAACACCAAGGATGGGGAAAATGGCATGTTGTATTTGCTGGTACAGTTGATGGCAAACGTAATCACATCACCAAAGTGTTGATATCAATTCAACAACTTCTCATCAACCTAAAAAAAGTTCTCACGATGTACCCAACAATAAGCTGAAAGAAAAAAAATGGTTTTCCTCATGGAGATCTTGAAAGTGATCTAAAGTCATTTGCAAATAAATACTAATTATTTGCAGAGATCTGTTCGATGGCTATTGATGCCCTTCCTCGTGAATAGCATGTTTTCCAAACTATCACACAATAAGGAGATGACATTCATGATTTGTTGTGTCAAAATTCGACTCATGTAGAGTGTCTACTAACTTCCTTTTTTTCCTCTTTCCCAATTTCTCGATGGGATCGAATAAAGCATGCTTTGGAGAGACTTTATGTCAGCTCATGGTTGTTGTGCTTGTCTACAAATTGCAACCTCCCACATCCCAACCTCTATGTTCTTAATGCACATTGATGCTTTACAACTAGTGAGCATACTTTGTGATTTTCTGTGAGTAGAGAACTATTGCATGCCATCTCCAGTAACCATTCCCTTCCCTTTAGATATAGAATCCCTCTTTAGAGTATGTGAATTCCTGCCTTCTAATAATGTTGCTCTTGGCCGCACTAAAAGAATCCCCTGCGGATGCTAAAACCCTTTTTGAAGGCATACATGTAGTAATCTTCCTTCACTGCTTCCAAGCTTGTAGAAGTCATAACTTCATGCAATTCCATATCCCCGTTGTCCTCATCAGATAGCCTGGCATCTCCTTCTTGCACACTACCCATCTCTGCATTATCAATGGTCTATCAAGGGTTATGTGTAGGGGTATCATCTGCTAAGTGTTGATCTCTAATTTCAATGCCTTTTCACACCTATGCTGGGTTAAATGGTGTTGTGATGTTGTCATCAAATACACTAGAAGGTTCTATCTTTGGAGCAAAACAAGATGTGAACTATATTATTATTAGAAGCTCATATATGTTGTGCTTGATAAGATTATGACATGCACAAGAGATTTTAATTCAAACCTAAAAGCGTGAAATTGCGACATGGATTTCATATAAGGAGAGCAGAAATTTGTAGCCTCATATTAAATTTGATTACTAGGATTCAACTGTAACCAAAAAGCATTGTGCAAAAAGCTCATATCCAAGATCATAGCTTAAATTCCAACCAATATTTGAACTGATAATAACTAGTATAAGATGACCAAGACATCAAAATTTCAATAGGCATACATCTCACATGTTTTGACACATAAAAGTTACATTCTGGATGAGTAAGAAGCACAAAAGATAATATTATTATATGGACGCAATATTAAAAGCACAAGAAATGGTAAGATAATAGGCTGCAATAACTCAAGATTTAATAGAAAATTAGCCAATGAACAGACAGGCTGAAAGAAGGTCTTTCATGTGGAATTTGTAGAAGGAAAATTCAAGCATTTAACATTTAAATGATGTGAATTGACCAGCAACAGTGTTACAGGATATTATGATAATTTTATTGGATTATGCAAAAGCTTCAAAGAAAGGACAGAAACTACAAACCACGCATCCATATAGATTGCTCAACCAATTTGTCATATTTAGCATTGGTAATAGCAAATCTTGCACAAGTTAGCAACCATATAGAATAAATGATAACATATGAATGGTAAAAGGGAAAACAATCAATTTGGAATCTTAATTTGAGGGTAGTAGTAAAGAATGCAATGAACAATTCAACAAAAGGGGTGCATACTTGCTGCCATCCTATTCTAGCTAAAATTGCATATATTATTCTAGCCTTAATATTCAAAAGCATGTAAATATATGACATATTATGTTTTTTATTTCTTTTTGAGATTTGGTTCTCTGAAACTTTTTCAAACTTCTAGGCAAATTCCCTGCATCTGTGCAGTGACGTGCATGTTGGTAAAAGAGAAGTTGTGCTAACAAATTTGAGGATACGAGTGTGGAAAAATGGAAAGCTTAGGGAAGACTGATTGGATCAGTCCTTAATGGTAATATAAATACTGAATACAAAGAGAATTGTGACAAAACCACAGTGACTTCTGAAATTGATTTAGACAATATATGAGCTCTCTCATACTTCGGAACAATTCTTAAGCTCAAATCCAAAAAAGATAGAATGTATAGAACACCAAATAAACATAATGATTTGGACTGAATCTAACGAAAGACAGATATTTACCTCAAACCTAAGCATTTTGCAAACAGATCCAGCATAAAAAGGAGACAATGCAATCTCTAGCAAGATAACACTAAACTCTAAAACCTAGAACGATGTTATGACATGGATGGCTGTTAGACATTTTGTGGTAATTTGGCTTTTTGTGCAATGCTCTATTGTAATGACCCAAGATATTTTTAAAAAAAGTAATGAATAGAAAATACACATACAAATGGATGAGAAAATTTGAAAATGGACCAATCCATTGAAATGCTAAGCATTTTTAGCATTATTTTGGGTGACATGCTTTGGAGATTAAACTTATAAGATTTTTCTAATCAGACTACTGATTTTTTTAGTAATGTTTATGCACAAGAGAAGTTATGAAACTTTAAGATTTTAGAAATCCCCCAGCATTCGACAGTTGAAAATCTGATTCAGAGCCAAAAATCGGTATTTTGAACTAAAGTTTGGATATCAACTTCTTATTCTTGAGGAAACAGATTTTTTAACATTTTTTATTGAATATCAAACAGGAGGTGTTTCCTTGCATGTAACGTCATAAGCAAGTACATAAATGATATTACATGTAAATAAGCTTTTCTTTAAATGATATTACATGTAAATAAGCTTTTGTTCATCTGTCCCTATCTTAGTCCGTCTGCTGAGTCACTTAATTGTTGGACACCCTTGCCCAACCGACCTCAATACATGATTGACCTTGTGGGTCCACTTGTGACCAACCTACTAAGATAGTCCGTAATCAACCTAGTTAAATGGGCCCCACATAAATCTAAATAGCAGCAAGGAGGACAATCTAAGGAAAGGAAGGGTAACTTGGCTAGGAGGAAGGAAAGCAGAAGAAGAAGTGGTGGTGATGATGATGAGGAGGAGGAGGATTTTTATTCTGCTAGGTAAATGACTTCTCCATGCGTACAAGATTTTAGTATTGTTTTCTGAGTTTATGTTCCACCATATGCTTATGTCTTGTTTTGAAAACTTTGAAATCATGGTCTTTTTAAAATTCAAAGTTTTAGGTTTTCCTCATGACTACTTTTATCAACCATGATGACTTCAAGCAAATTTCAAATCATGTTTTTTCTTTAAAAGATTTAGACCTCAAAACTATTTCTGAAACCTATGTTTCTTTTGAAAGTTTGATTCTGTAATCCAATTCAATTCTATAGTTGTTAGGAATTTGGAACCAATGATTTATTCCAAAGATTTTTGGCTGATCTTTCCTTGAAGTCTTGGTGCCATGTTAATTGGAAGTCATGTTTTGGTATTTGATATGGAAATTCTGATTTTTTATGAGATTTTGAAATGGTATTTAGGAATTTGAACATTTGTGTTGTGATGGAATATATTATAAGTTATTCATAAGGCATTTGGATAGTTTTGCAAACTGAAAATATAACAAAAGTAAACAACTTATGTGGACCACTAGCTACATGGTACATCAGCCTCATTCAATTTGTTAAGGAAGATTTCTTCAAATCCCTATCTAGGTGGTATATGTGACCTTATTTGAATTATCCATGAGGATATGTGGACCTTTGGGAAAGCAACATACATGGACCTCGACCATTTTATGCAGCCTCATCTGCATTAGCAAGGAGGATTTATGCGACCTCATTTGGTCTATCAGTTAACCAATGAGGACTTATGTGGCCCCATCCAATTTACTAGAGAGCAAGGTCTGCAGTAACGGAACTGGCACTTCCTACTGGTAGGCCTGCAGTACGATAAATATGGTACCATGCCATCCTGTCCCGGCGTGTACCGAAAAAAAACAAAGGGGAAGAAGAAGGAGAGAGGAAAAGAGAGAGAGGGGGAGGGAGGGAGGTGGAGAGAGAGATGCCGAAAGAGGGAGAGAGAGGGGGCTTGAAAGCCCTCCTCTCCTCCAGTCGTCCGCAAGCCCTGCTAGGCGGAGCCTTGTTTTGAATGAATAGAGGCTCGGATGGGGGATGAAAGGGGGGGGGGGGGAGGGAGAGAGATGCCAGGAAAGGGAGAGAGGGGCCTCAGAAGCCCTCCTCTCCTCTGGTCATCAATAGGGGCCACTAGGCCAAGCCTCTGTTTCAAACGAAACAGAGGCTTGGCCCTATTATATTTATATAATTTTCAAACAAAACATCCTATGCCGACTTCACTTAAAGAAGCGAAAAAAACTTAAAAAGAATGGGGCCAAGCTCCTATTTCGTTCGAAACAGGGCGGAGTGTTCCTTTTATGTATATTTTCGAACAAAACACTATATGCCGACTTCACTTAAAGAAGCGAAAAAAAAATAAAAAGAGCAGGGCCGAGCAATGAAATAGGGCTTTGCCAACGGAGCTTGTGAATGACCAGAGGCAGAGACAAGGGCTTTCGAGCTCCCTCTCTGAACTCTCTCCCTCTCCCTCTGGACTCTCTCTCCCTCCCTCTCTTCCCTTCTCCCTCTCCTCCTCCATCGTCGGTTTTTCATTTTGCTTACTGCAACCGTCTCAATCCGCCACCAGTACGGCTCAGTACAGTTTGAACCAGACAATTAAGAATGGTTTTGCCGCCCTTACTAGAAAGGATTTTACATGGCCTCATCTACAATGGCAATTCATGTGACATCGAGGTATAAGTAAAACTTCGCAAGAAAAAGAAATTGTATAGAATATAAGAGCTTTTTGAAATATAAATTTTCCATTAACCATTTGATTTTGAACAACTATTGGACTACAAATTTATGTAAATTATTTGAACTTTTTTTAGACTGGAGTTTGGATATCAACAACTTTGCTTTTGAAATTTCAGAACAAAATGATTTTAGTAAATTCTTGCTCAAGCTTCTCACTAATAAATTGATCATGTGTTCCATCTTAAAGTTATTTGTTTTTTATGGAACCTTAAATTCTTTGATTATGGTAGAAATTTACTTACTGAGCTTCATAACTCACTTCATTTATTGTACAATTTTCAAAGAGCTTTAGTGGATTTATTCAAAGAAATGGATTCAATATTTTGGAGTTTGACATTTGGATTTAACAATCATTGGAGTGATGTTGGTAACATCTCCACTTGGACTTTTGAAGGTATCATATTATGCATGACAAATCATGTTAAAGGTTCTGAGTGGATTTCTACTCCAAACATCATGGATTATATTATGTTTTTAGTCATACTTTGTTTGATATTATGGGTTTTATCAAGAATGTTAAATATTTGTGATATTTTGATCGATTTTTATTGAGGATGATTAATTTTGAATTTTAGTTTAGCTTGATGTTAGGGTCACACTTCAAGGCTCGAATAAGTTCCTCAGGGCTTGACAGCTGTGGTGCTTGAGTGCTGGGATTTACTATACAGCATTGCACTCAAATTCATCTTCATATCTCTTGATAAAATTGTTGCAAACTGAATGTAGGTTCGTCTTCGACCATCAATGACAAATGCACTCCTCCAAAGTCAAGAAGTTGAAAATGTGTTGCAAGTAAAGTAGGACCAAGGGGGCCAATCATCTTATTGCCTCATGATGGAGACACTACGTGCTGCTTTTGGATAAGCCAAAGCCTACTGCTGTGGTTACTTGCTTAATTTCCCTCTTCACAATATTTACTTCTATTCTGCATTGAACAAGAATTCAAGGCTATGATGGGGAGGGGAAAAACCTAACATAAAACAATATTCTGTTATATCACGTAAGTATATAATTAAGAAAAGTGCAAAAAAAACCTGGATAACTGTGTAATTCGGGTTAAGCAATTAAGCGCGTATGTTTTTTTTTTAAAAACAAACAAAAAACCTGAAAGCAAATTGCATTAACTAAAGTCCATGAGATCCATGTGGTAGTCCTTCCAGATCAAAAGAAATTTGCTTTCCCCAGTCCTAGATCTTGATCTACCCATCAAAATCCATTAACCTAGAATAAATACGAAGATTCGGGATGAATCAAGAAAAAAGATGCATTCTTAATGTAAGCTCTAAGTTGAAGAGCCGTCATAGGAGAGGAGAAGAGGGAATCAAGTGATCAAAGAACAAAGTTGGATGAACTCCCTCGAGCACAAACTTATCAAAGGCTAAGGGTACATTAATGCACAAACTTATCAAGGCGCAACATAAGACGCAGTGAAAAGAGGCACAAAAATATCAACATACACAAATAATAATAAGCAAGATCTGCCGTGTATCGTACCGTACCGAAAGAAACCGGTACATTCAAGTCGATACAAGCTCCATACCGCCCTGTACTTAGATGTACAAAGGTGCATACTGTCCATACTGAGGTATACCGAGATAAAAATTGAAAAAATGGATAAGAAAGCTATTTCGGTACAGAGGTATACCGTAAGGTACCATACCGAACCAACAAGTTACCGATACAATACTCGGTACCGAGATTGCAGACCTTGATAATAAGTAAATGATTCTAACACTAATAATAAATTTATCAATTTATAAACATAAATACAAACAAATGATGTATTAGCATTTAGATTCATGCATACGAAGGACATGACATGTGACATATCAAAAATTCAAATGTAATAAGATAATAAGCCACCACAAAATAACCAAAAAAGGGAATGAATTTCCTAACAGGTAGAAAGAAAGAAGAAAAATAAGGGGAAAAAGGGACTAGGTCCCTTGTTTGCTATCACACAGCAACAGCAGCTACTAAAAATAAGAAGACAAGTGACTAAGTCCCCTGTTTCACATCACATAGCAAGGACTGAATCCCTTGTTTAGAAGCATAAAGGAATGGGAGCAAGAGCACCAGTAGCAGTAGTAGCACCAACAACAGGGTAGCAAGCGAGGAGGACGACGAGGAGGAGAATAACAAAAGAAAAGAGGAAGAAGAAGATGAAGAACAAGAACAACACCAAGAAGAAGAAGGTAGCACCAACAGCAGGGTAGTAGAGGAGGAGAACATGGCACTAGTGGTAAAGGAGGGAGGAGAAGAAAGGACTTAATAGAGAATGGAAAAGTTGGTCGGAGCCTTAGATCTGTCAGAGGAGAAGAAGAAGAGCTGGTGGGAACCCTAGATCCACCAGAGGAGGAGTGTCGATTCCTCACAAAGGTGCTTTCATATCCCTAATCCACCCTCTCTTCATCTCTTTCCCCTTTGGGCAGATCATCATGATCTAGTAGCTGAAATTCAAAAATGATAAGGCACACTTTTTCCTGTGCCTGGGCTTTGGGTTTCATAAAAAAGTGCTAAAAAACATGCGTTTATAATTCCTGAAAAACTAGGCTTCAGCTGGGGCTAGGCAAAGGCACACTTCGGTGAGGCTTCACCTGCACCTTGTGCCTAGGTGTGCTGATATGCACCCTTGTTAAAATTGCTCAAGCACTAAGAGGAGGGTCCTCATGTTTGAAAAGACAAGTCAATCGGTTGCCATTAGGGATCAGAAGGTGAGGCAAGGAGCCGACTCCAATGGTCGAACTGACCCAATTTCTCACAGGGTCGGCTCAGTTCAGGCCGAACCAGGCGATTCGGGCAGGTTCGGCCATCCTTGATTATGGGTCTGTCCTACAGTATATTGATTAAAAATCATATAAGGTAGTAATAGGAAAACTATGTAGCCAACATGCAACCATAACCATCCAGCCTTGTTCCAACCATTTGAGATCAGCAATGTACATGATAACCAATTAGCAAACTTGGTATATTGGGGTAGATGTAGTGATGCACAAGACAAGCTTACGCGTGAATGCTCCATAAATTCAAGAAACAAGTTGGTATACTATATTGACCACCAAACTACATGACTTTTCAGTTCCTGAAATATAAGATATGCGAATTTTTTAAGGCTTTCTCTTGCAAAAAACCTTTAGATGGCATTTTGAACTAGAGCAGAAGAGTGACAAAAAAAATAAAGAAAAAGCTAACAAGTAACAAGAACTCTCAACTAAACATAGCCTAAATTTATGAACATATATAAAATTAAAATAAAAATGAAAATGAAAAACTTTCTCTGCAGTTAAGTTAAGTCAAGCTGGAAAAGGTGAAGGGCTCAACAATGAATGACTATAATAGGCATTATTGCAAACTACTAGCACGTGACAAATTCATACACCTTACTAGAAGGGATTTGTCAAAAAAAATTTTCAAATAAGCTACCATTTCCTTATTTTTCACACAGAACCTAGCAACTTATTTTACATTATAGACATCTTTAACCTACAAGTTTAATAAAATTTTATGCTTCTGTCTTCATGAAATAAGAGACTTCATGATTAATTGCATGGTCATACTAAAGCATCAGATGCAATGTGTCCTAAATCTGCTGTGGCAGATTAGCATGTCTACTAGGTCAACAAGGAACTAAATCTCACCCTCAATGAAGTACTAAAATATTTAAACTAGCTAGTAAATCAGAATCTGTCGTCTTGGACATATTATGTATCATAAAATGTGATAAAAGAAAACTACAAAGCAAAACCTGTTTAACTAAATCTGCACATTGCGCTGCTGGACTCTAGCCTTCTCAGCATCAATGATGGACTCTACAAGCTTCACTGCACCATCCAGCTTCCCCTCAGCATTCACAACTACATAATCAAAACTTTTCAGGTGTTTCACCTCCTCTCGAGCTGTGGTAACCCTTACAAGAAGCATTTCAGCTGTTTCTGTCCTACGGTCGATTAGCCGCTTTACAAGTGCTGCTTCACTCTCTGCAACCAGAAAAATGAACACTGCAGAATTACCAAGTATTGACTTCAGGGTAGCTGCACCTTGTATATCCACTCTCAAGACAATGTCATAACCCTTGGCCATGTAGTCACGAACCTGGAGACAATAAAAGATTCCTCTGCTGAGTTATATTATTAATAATGATTCAATAGCACAAGGAAAAATTTCATAACAGTGGTGCAAAATACAATGCATATTGCCTCATGCGCAACACATACACACATACATATAGTACCATATGCAATCATACCGCATATGGACCAAAATGGAGGTCGACTTAGCATTTCACAGACACAACGCATACATAAGCCCACATAATGCATACATGAGACCACTTCGCATTTTGAAGCTGCATATATAGACCACTCTTATAAGGGTCCATGTAGATGAAGCAAGTTCAAGCTGACGCTTAAGCTTGATATCAGGAAATGCTAAACCAACCCGAACCAAGTGGTTCGGCCCATACCGAACTGAACCAGCACCAACCCAGGATAGTTCGGCCGGGCAAGTCGGTTCAACCTATAAATTCCTCCTACCCCGTCGTGACGACCTCTTCAAAGATGTAAGACCCTCTTCATGTAGCCCCCCCCCCCCCCCCCCCAGCGTCATGGAGCTAGCAATCGAAAGGCTCTAGGCATAGGTCCTCAATATTCCCCTCTCTCCGACAGCTGTTGACCCTCCTCTCTCTCAGATAGTCCCTCTCTCTTCCTCCTTCCCCTCCTCTCCATGTCGCACTCTCCCTCCTTCTCCCTTTACCCTACTCCCTCTCCCTATTTCGGTACGTCCTGGAACAGCACGAGATAGATACATACCATACCGAACTAGTTGCCGACTAGTACAAGCCTCGGTACCAGTTCAATGAGCCTTGCTTGATCTAGGCTTTAAGTGGGCCAAATATAAGTATAAATGTGCTAAAATATTAATTATATTATAATTATTGCTATTGGGTAATAGATACTAAGTATTGAGTACCAATTTTTAGTTATTGTTATCAATATTGCTATTATCTATCCATTAAAAAACATTAGCATTATTATCTCTTTAATATACTTAATATTATATTTATTTTTAAATAATTAAAAATAGCATATGATATGCATTCATATATGCAACCTGCATATCACATACACATTACACAATCCCTTGACTGCCACATACCAAAGCCGATTTTTAAAACACTAATGCATATATTGCCATAATACATCATATGCATGATTGCATGAGTGAGATCTAAAGCACTAATGCCAAGTCATTAATGAGGTGCCTCAGTGCATATCAAAGAGTGGGCATATCTTTTGCACCAATAGCACATAAGAAACAATTGCAATGAAGAAGAAATAATAGATGCACTCATGGTGTCTTATAACAGATATCCACATTAGACACTTTGACCACATGGGCACCAGCTCTCCATATGATGCAGGACAGGCCCAGCCAAAAAACCAGAAGGGGCTCAGAATAGGCCACATTGATCTTTAGACGATATCTTGGCTTCTATCAGAAGATGTGCCATCAGAACCATTTTGATGGTATGAAAACCACCATTGGAAAGAAAGAAAGACAGTGAAGCCTTCTAGAAGACCATCAAAAGTTCAAGTCTAAGCCCAACACAGCCTCATCTGATAGAAGCCAAGGTGCTGTCGGAAGAAAAGGGGCTTCACCAGTGGTCTTCCAAGAAAGTAGAAGAAATCCCAATCAGGCTCTGAGTTAACCATGATCCGACGGGAGGATATTCACTGTCAGAACCATTCTGACAGCAATATAACTACCGTCCACTGTTCCGACGGCTATTAGATCACCATCAAAAGGTTTTTCCTTTCTAGAAGCTTTACTTCGACAAGTTTGCTTAGAGTAATGTAGTAGGATTTTATCTTTGTGCTTAACTCTTAAGGAAATCCAGTGATCCTTATCCCTTCCCAAAGCCTATAAATACCCCTTATGTACGCCCACATTTCATCAATAAATGTAGTTTGCTATCTCTTCAGTGCACGTTAACTCATATTTGCTCTCAGTTTTACCTTTTGCATGTTGAATTTTGCAAGACCTAGTGGATTATAGGGATCGGCGGTGAGGCCAATTGGTGGAGTCCTTGGTCGCCACGTGCTACGATGGTGTTAGTCGGTGGAGTCCTTGACAACAATGAAGCCCTCTTGGTAGTGAGAAACTAAGATAATAGTAATCACCTAGGTAGTTTACTTAGTTTCCCAAAGCTTGCAGATTTAAAATTTTATTTTCTGCTTTCTTACTTCTAAGTTTAGTTTAACTTATGCTCAATTATTAGATTATTGCTTAGCAAGTCTAATCTTCTAGTAGGTAGCTCTGAAGCTAACGTCAGGCCTTTCTTGCCTGCCTCGCCAATAAAAACTTCTTAATTGGTCCTAGTTTATGATATCCATTTCTTTAAGGAAAATTTCAAAGATGTGGTTTAACCATCCAATCTTGTCCAGCTATTTAGTATTAGTTTTGTGTATCCTTATTTGTGAAGCTTTACTATTCAGAATCATATCTGATTTAATTTCAAACTTTTCTACATCTTTTCCCACAACCTCTATGTTACTTTAGGTCTTCCCCTCCTTTTCTTGCATCCCTCAAGTCGCTGCATCACCTCTCCTTATCAGATGCTATCTGATCTTTGTTGCTCAAGCCCATACATCCCAATCAGTTCTCCATCACTTTGCATTAGCTTGTGGAACTACTACGTCTCTTCTAGTATTACCCATTTCTTGCTCTATGCCTCCTAGTTTTACAAAATATCCATCTTCACATTTCTAAATTTGCTGCACTCAACTTGTTTCTTAACATCGGTAATTTTGTTACACTCAACTTGTTTCTTAGACCATCCTTGTCGCCCAACATCCTAAGCCATATAACATCAAATGCTCTATTATGGCTTAACAAAATTTCTGTTAAGCTATCAATAGTACCTCAAAAGTACCTCTTCATTCATCGAATCAGATGTAGTTCTAGTACATCAATCCTCATCTATCTCTCTATTAAATTGTACAATAGATCCCAAATAACAAAAAAAGATCCTGCTTGAGTCTAAATCATATGGCTCATGTTGGGATTCCCAAAAATGTCACTAGGCTCTAAGAGGTCAACACGAGACCACAAGTGTCGGTTTTAGATAGAGGCTAGAGGCAAGGACACATATAGAGCTCGGGAGCAAGGGCTTCTAATTTACAAGGCTAGATTAATTTTCCTCGTGCCCCGGCACATCTTCACACCATATGGCAAATGTTGGGGCTAGGACTTCCTTCTAACCAATAAAAGCTACATAGACTTTCTATGTGCTTTGAACGTCCTTAACAATTCCATCGAGAACTAAAAAGCTAATTCTAGATGGAGCCATGCCTTACAACTACAACAAATTTTGGCTCCAAAACTTCTCTTATGACATCACAATATACACACACACATATATATACACATATATATACATAATATCAAGGTTCGCGGTACCGATCGTACCGACGTACCGGTCGGCTCCGGTATCGGTACGGTACCGTTGCCGAACCGAGCCGAACCGATACCATACCGATAGAGTACATTTAGCGACCCATCGTCGTTTTTTTTTTTTTTGGAGTTTTTTGGATGTTTTTATGTTTAGATTTAAGGTTAAAACTAGATGATGCAACTTATTACTTCCAAATGATTCAAATAATGAGATGAAGAACATAAAAGAATTTCAAATTAAGATACAATCAATTACATACGTTTAAATCACTCTCGAATATCTAAAATCGGGTCGAATTGCGATGCTTCTCGTCAATATCTGGATCATCAGCATAATATGGAGGCAGATCAACCCATCCCTCTAACCAAGCGGCATTGTAGTCTTGTATGCTCAATCCTCGAGGAATGCGCGTTGGATCATAAGAACTCTCGGATCTCTCGCTGAAGCTCTGGCTCTGAGAGGTGTCTTGATAAGGGGCCCATCCGAATATGCCGGCACTAAAATCCGATCCGTAAGATCCTCCGGGCTGCGCAGGATAGTAGCTACCGGAAGATGACTCTGATGCACCATATCCATAGGCTGGCTAAGGCCGCGGATAATAGGAAGACTCGGAACTTGATACATCAATGGATTCGACTCCATATGGAAGGTCATCTCCAGCTGCATCCTGGCCTCTTGAACGACCTCGAGGAGCTCTTCTTCGATATGCAATGGTATCTGACCGGCCTATATCAGACGGCCTACCGTGGTCCGTATCTTGTGTAGCATGTGTAAACTGAGACTCACCGGTGTATCGAAAACCTCCCTCCGGCTGTGTCTCATAACTAGTACCATACTGTCCTCCACTTCCTCCATGGCTAGTAGATCCATCACCACCAGAATCTTCATCGCTGCTGGTCCAAGTCTCCTCCTCGACACTCTCCATTGGGGCCCTTTCCTTTCCTTTTCTTGTTTGTTGGGATTGACGTCCTCCTGATCGAGTCGACTGGGTAGTAGAGCGTCCTCGTCCTCGTCCTCGCATGAGAGGATCATCTCTCTGAACGGGAGCATCGGACCAGTCATGCGGTGACTGGCTCCCCTCTAGCCACGTCATATCAGCTGTAGGAGTGCGTGGAATGTTGCGCTCAGCCCATTGCTGTGGATCGACCATAGCCTCGGTGGCTATGATACTGGCTGGTCGTCGAGGTGATCCCGGCTCATCAAGCTCGGGCTCCTGCTGCTGGGCCGCAAGCCAGTCGAGCATAGGATTATCATCATCATCTGTAAAAGTTCTATAGATGGGATCTGCATACTTGAGCTCCACTTCCTCTTGAATGCATTTTAGCCTCAACCGTAGATTGTAGTGCACATAAACTAAGTCGTTGAGGCGCTTTTGTGTCAAACGGTTCCTTTGTTTGCTGTGGATGAGGCCGAAGGTGGACCAGTTGCGCTCACAGCCAGTCGAGGAGACCGTTTGGGAGAGAATCCGGATAGCTATCCGCTTAAGATTTTTTGCGGATCCGCCAAAATGAATCCACCATTCAGCTGCAAAAATATTGAAGATAATTACATTTTATATATATGATGGCCTCATAGTTGAAGATAATTCAGATGCAAAAATGTCTTGCAGATTTGTATTGTACCTGGATTCATAGTTGTCTTGCTCACGACAGCTGGTCGCTGTCCAAAGCTGTGGCTACCCTCTCTAAATAATTTGGTCTGTGGAAAGAAGCTTGTTGTAGTATGTCAATAATATAAGATCTGATATATTTACATATGTTACTAAATCATAGTTACCTCTTCTATACATAACGCGGCGACTTCTGGATCAGGCTCCATCTTATAAATAACATTACGCAGAGCATGAAGAAGTTCATCATCCATACCAATTCCACTCTCGTACTGAAACCGGGGATTCAGATAGTATGCTGCACATAGATGACACCATCTTAGTATAACTATACAAATATATCAATCAGTATAATTATCAATATTATCGCTTACCTGCTAGATGCAATTCCCTACCCATTTGGGCTCCCCACCGCCGCTCAATGATGTCGATGTACTCCTGGGCATGGGCTACATCTGCCTCCATGATCTGAGCCTTTGCCTTCTCCATCATGTGATACAAAAAGCCCATCTGGGGATACCTCTCGCTATTCACGGCCCGCAGCACTTCATATAATGGTTTGATAGCCTTGACTATCGCATTGGCCCGCTGCCAGAATGACTGCCTGCTTACCAAGTCTTCCATCCTGCTTCCTTCAGTGCCGGCCTGGGCATATCTACTTTCCTGCCACTCGGGACTAACAAACAGCTGACGTAGGGCTCCTTTTTTCTCGATAAGGCTATCAAGTGCAATGTAATTCGTAGCAAACCGTGTGACTCCTGGTCTAAGAATTTCTCCCCCTGCATACCTTCTCATTAATGAAAGAACCCAAGTATGGCTATAAATATACCTGGTGATGCGTTGGGCTATCTCCACCGTATGTTGCACCCTACGGATCTTTCCAATATCCATCAGGATGAGGTCGAAGCAATGTGCAGCACATGGGGTCCAAAAAATTTGTGGTCGCCGCTCCATCAAGACCTGCCCGGCCAACTTATATTGCGGTCCGTTATCAGTGACGACCTGCACGATATTCTCCTCTCCAATCTGATCAATCACCTCCTCCATAAGTCTGAGGATGTATGAGGCGTTGTGCACCTTATCCGAAGCATCAACTGACTTGTGGAAGAAGGTCTTCATATCATAGTATGTCAGAAAATTGATGATGGCCCGCTTTGTCGGACCGGTCCAACCATCACACATCAGAGTGAGCCCATATGTGGGTCACTTGCTTTTATATGAACCAATCCAATTCTCTAGCTCTTCCTTATTGTTGTCAAGAAGCTCACCGTAGATGTCCCTCGGACCTGGAGGATCAACACCGGGACCGGCAGTCTGTATGGCAGAAATGGCAGACTTGTAGTATGTATTGTCTGCAGCATTTGCTGGAATGTGGCTGAAGTGGAACCAGGATCCAATAGCTCGCCACTTATCCTTCTTCTTCTCCTTCTTCCACATTGTGTCTACTCTTTGCTGCTTCGAATCTCTTCTGGGGAAGGCATGCGGATCTACATCATGGATTGACGCACCTGGTGGAATCCCTCCGGAAGACTTCTTTCGGCTACCAAAACCACCCAGGATAGATGCAATCCGGCTACGTCCTCTGCCCTCGCCCTCCCTGACTAATGTTGTCCTTTGAAACTCTGGATCTTGTCTGCTTCCACCAGAACCGGCGCCCGACTCAAAAAACGAGGGCCCAAATCGAGCCCGATGCCTCGCCACCTCCTCCTGCTGCCATCGATCATCCAGACTCGCCCGCATGGCAGCCTGGATCTGTGCCTCCTCCTCATCTGGACCCTCGGCCTCCTGTGACTCCATAAAGTGATAGGAAGGTGCTTCTGCAGCTTGGCGTTCCACCTCCGCTTTCTGCTTGGCAGCCCTCTCCTTGGCTGCTTTGATCTCAGCGAGGTTTTTCCTCATCAGCTGACGGATGGTCGGTGGGCACTCCGAGCATGCAGATATCTCACGAGAATTACCGGCTAAGTGCTGCTTTAATCTGGTTACTCCTCCTCCTTTGAAGCACTTGTGGCAATAATTGCACTGAAACTGGTGACGTTCACCGAGCATCTTCCCATGCTCCCAGCCAATATTACGCTCTTGGGATTGCCCTCTCCTTGATGGCTCCATTCCTACGACCACATTAATTTTTTTCAATTTTTATTTTTTTGTAATTAAAAATTAATTTTTAAATTTATTAATTAAATTATAAATTATATAAATTCTGTAAAAAAAATAGTTAATGTCATTGAATCATTGAATCATTTCCTAATTTTTGGCAATTAAATTAAATTATATATCAACAACATATAAAAATTTCAAAACGAAATGGAATCATTGAATCATTTCCTAATTTTTGGCAATTTTTGACTTAATTTTTTTAAGCAATTTAAATGAAATATTAAAAAAACAATGTAGGGAAATTTTACCTTATTTTGTTTTTGCTGGATTTTTCTTCAAGAAAAACGACGCTCTCCGACCTTTCTAATTTTTTTCATGCCTTTGTCTTTTCCTTTCTCTTCTTTTCCTCCTCCTTTCTCTTTGCCTTTCCTTCACTTAAGCTGATGCACTTGTGGCTTCAGCCTTCAGCATTCGGTTGGCTTTTATAGCCAACCGTTGGGTCACTGTGGCACTTTGAAAAGTGCCACTGTGAGCCACAGCGCGGCACTTCGAAAGTGCCGCGCGAAGTGCCGCACAAAGCGGCACTTTCGGTCGCATTGCCGCACAAAGCGGCAATTTAAACCTCCCGCTTTCAAAGTGCCGCATAAAACGGCACTTTGAAAGCTCAAAGTGCCGCACAAAACGGCACTTTCAAAGTGCCACAGTGTGGCACTTTCAAAGTGCCTGAAAGTGCCACACTGTGGCACTTTGAAAGTGCCTCTGCCAGAGGCACTTTGAACCAGCGCTGTGGCACTATCATAGTGCCACAGCGCTGGCACCTCATTGCCAGCACCGAACCGGTGCGAACCGAGCCGGTTCGCACCGGTTCGATCATGTACCGGTGCGAACCGAGCGGTTCGCACCGGTTCGAGCATGTACTTCGGTTCGCACCGGTATGGTGCTCGAAACCATCGGTTCCGACCCATATTGGGTCGGAACCGATTTACACACTGGAACCGGACCGGTTCCAGTCGGTACCGGTCCGGTTCGGGCTGAACCGACCGGTACAGGTCGGTTCAGCAGACCCTGTTATGTTATACATATATGTGCATAAATATATACATATATTACATATATATGAGGTCAAAGTATATGTCACATAGGCTGGTTATGCACTCAATCGTGTTGCTGTATAGGTTAGATTTTTTAGGATGGGAGAGGCGTGTTGGTGGGACCCAACAACCTTAGGGATTCAATTATTATTAGTTGATTCTACAATTATTTTTGGAATTTTAAAGATTCCTTCATCCAATTTACCTTGGGTCTTCTCTCCCTCTCCTACATCCTTCAACACAAACTACAGTATCTTTCCTTACTAAAGCCCTTTTTGATCTTTGTCATACATGTCCGTATCATCTTGGCCAATTCTCCATCACTTTGTCTATAATTTTTGCAACTCCAACAACTCCTCTAATATGCTAATTTTTCACTCTATTCTTCTAGTTTTACCACACATCCATTTTAACATTCTCAATTACGCTGCACTCAACCTCATCTCCTAGAGACTGTTCGCTAACATTTTGAACCATACAACATGGCAAACCTTATTGTTAGTTCTATAAAGTTTCCCTTAAACCACCAAGGTATGTGTTGATCATATAATAACCTAGAAACACCTCTCCACTTCATTCAACTAGTTTAATTTTATCACATGGCTTATATATCTCTCCATTATTTTGCATGCCATATTTCAAATAATAAAACAAACCATATTATGATATCTCTTGCCCATCGACTTGAATTAGAGCCTCATCTTCATTTCTATCTTCACTAAACTTACATGCAATATACTCTTTTTTTCTGATTAAGTCCTTGTCAACTAAAGCTTTCTTCCATAAATGCAATTTAGTGTTTAACCATGCTGAACTGGCTAGTTCGGGATGTACCGAATCAGACCGATCGGGCACTGGCACAGTTCAACCCATTAATTCGAAATGGAGAGAGAGAGAGAGGGAGGGAGGGCTTGAAAGCCCTCATCTTGTTGGCAAGAGCCGCCCCTATTTCGTTTCAAAATAGGGGATGAACCCTATTTTTTTTCAAAATTTCGAAATTAAGTCGGCAAACTGTTTATCGACCTCACTTAAGTCGGCATATAGTTTCTTAAAGTCAATAAAGATTATATGTAGTCAACAAGTATGGCTGTTTTAAATGCAAGGGCAATCCAACAAGATCCTGATTCATTCCATTTAATTTTGATCTGTTCTTAGACGTTTGGTTGGGGATAATCTGGTATAGAAAAATAAATCCTATGTCAAATTACCATGTTTGGTACAACAAGAGGATAAGAGAAATGGTAAAATAAATGGTGGGTCACATGCCTATTTTATTCGAGAGAGAAGGTAAAACAAATACCACCAGGGATAGTATTTTTTTTCCACGTTAGATTACCGAGCGGAAATAATCTGAAATTGCCGTTTCTTGACAAAAATGCCTCTACTTATATTATATTAATGTTATATTAATTATATTAATATATATTATATTAATGTATTATACTAATATATTGATTATTATATATTAATAAATTAATTTTAATATATCAGATCAAAATACTCATTTTAATAAATATATTAACTATATATTTTATTTATTACTATTATCAATATATTTGTTAATTATTTATTATAATTGATATAACAAATTACTTTATTATTGCAAATATATTAAAATAATAAGATTATTATTTATAAATAATAATATAATTAATATATGAATATATTTATTAATAAATACTAATTTTAATTATTAATAATCTAACATGGAATTTATTAAGAATTAATATATTTATTTATTAATAAATATATCTATAAAATTTCTGATTAATATATTTGCTAATATACCAAAACTATACTAAAATTAATTTGTAATAAGAAATATATTTTCTAATATATGTATAATTAATTTAAAAATATTTATTAACTTACGTAAATAAATATATTTCAGTATTTGAAATAGTTCATGTAAGTGGGTTATAAATAGTCAACAAATACACTGAACCAAAAAAAATATCGTTACTTGAATTGTTTATTCAAGTGCATTGTTGGAAATTTGACAATATTCCCATACAAGATTACATCTAACCAAATGAACTGTTAATATTTTGTATTTGTTAATATCTTTAAAAATAGAGAATTTTGTTCTATTTTTTTTCATCAAAAGTGTATCAATGTTGCTAAGGATACTGAAAATTCATATTCATGTCTAATATCATGAAGTACAAGTGATATATTTGATTCCTTGCTCGATCCATATTGTTATTAGTTACTCGTGTTTGGGTATCATATACATAACATTCCCCACAATCATGTCATATAAATTAGATTCTGGGAAAGGTTAATAAATGTATCTCCAAATAGGGTTACTTAGAAACATCTTATAGGTGCTAAGCTTCTATGTGTCGCAAAATGCCGAACACTTCAGCCTCTAAAGACTCCAAGATATATGTATTTCTATATTATATTTCACAAAATATATTGCCAATTGAAAGGTTGCACTAACACGATCTGAAAAACATGCACAACTTACAATGATTTGTTAAAAATCTAACAACTTCTTCAGATTATAGATTCTTTTTATATTTACTAGAAAGGATTTACTAGAAGAAGAAAAAAGGGAGTCTTTTTCCATGGGGAGAACATGAATGCATAAAAAAAGTAAATAATCACCATTAGAAAGCCAATTCTTAAAGACCATAATTTGTATGGGAAGTTTGTTGACTCAAAAGCACTAATACTGGCTAAAACCTACGGTATCTATATCCACTTTGATAATATTCTTTTAGTACCATTCAAAACAATATCATTAACATAGCAGCTAATTGTCACATTTCCTTTCCAAATTTACAAACTATCACATTTAAAAAAGTTAACATAGACGGCGTGCAGCATCACAATTAAAGAGTCAGGTGTACAAGAGAGTAGTGATAAAATTGAGCCAAACCAAACAAAAACTCTCAAAGGTGCATCAAGGTATTGGCAAAGCCTTATGGTCAGGTTTGCAGAGATCCTAGTTAATATTAGCGTATCTGCTTTCCTTTAGGCACGAAAGATCACAATGTTAAGATATTTCATTTTCTACACAACTGTCACATTTCTGAATAAGGTCTTTGGAGTTTGGTCCTCTTCTTCCTAATCTCCTAACATCATAAATTTCAAAATAATTTCCAACATTTTCAATATAATAACGCACAACTAGAGTAACCAATAAGTAGGGTCAGAATAACAACCACCAACACATTGAAAACACTTAAAATGCTATTGTAGTTTTCACTGCATAAAAAGATGACAGGAACAGAGTACCATACTTACAATCTGGAAATGTTCTGCTAACGAACAAAGCAATTAATTTTAATTTAGGCCAGATCTCAAACATGAGAAATGCCATAATAGAACCATGTTATATAATGTAAAAGCCTGTGAAGACAATTTGCTACCCTCCAACCCAATAGGATGAGATATTATCTTTTGAATAGGCTGACCTTGATCGGAAGAATTGACAAAGAAAGATACGTTTTCTATCCCAAATAGATATGATAATTGCAAATAGATCTAAATGATAGTAAAAGAGTATATTTGAAGTTGTATCTGACCAAGGTCTCCTTTTCTTTTCCTCCATGGTCTAGGGAGAGTAAATTCTGGCAAGCATCTTGTTGGGCAGAAGTCTACTTCCATCCAGTTTCATATAAAATAGAAGTATACCTGCTGTTTTGGTATCCCTTTGTAATCTCCATATACAAGGGCATATTCTAAAAGCTCGTTCCTTTCAACCATTGAAAGAAATTCCTCTTTTGTAACAAAATAGTAGTCCTTGCCATCAACTTCACCTGGTCGTTTTGCTCGACTGGTGGCTGTGACAACAAAGTGAATTTGTTGCCGAACTTCTAGCAGCCTCTGCAAAACAAATCATGAGCAAGCATTAAACATATCTAGCAATCTTGATTTCAGTTTCCTTGGTTAACACCTAAAGAACATGATATAATGGATAAGAAGACAATGCTGATAATTCAGCAACTAACTTGTTGGTGGAAGGAAGAAAATTTTCTTCACAGAAACATCTGATGAGACCTAAAAAGACCAGGAAAAACAACATTTCTTCCCCTTCATGATTTGCATAGGAAGGACATATTATAAAAGCAATATTTCAATGTCATAGTATTTAGAAGTTCAATTAAAATATTTGGATAACCAGAGTTGAAAGATATCATAATCAAATAAATGAGCTTTTAGTCACTGCACAATATCAGTCACATAACTTATGTCAAACAAATACCCAAATAGACTTGACAGTCAGTGCACTGACTCTACAGGGTCACCTATGTAACTATGTTTCATTTCTGAATTCAGAAATCAACAGTTACCACTTTCTACAAGACAAAAGTAAGGTTGCTACTGTTTGTTTCAGTCACAGAGTAACAAACTGTTGCATGAGCATGACTTTCTTTATGCCCATTGTTAGTTCAAGCAATTGCACTCCTTTGTGAAATCAAACATTGCATGAAATAATAATGAAAAAACAAAAACTAAAGCCTCAACAATAATTTTAGTTTCACTACACCAATTTATCTATAAGAACTATGCCTATGTTGTGCTTAATGCATAATACTTTGTACACAGCCAGTCCCAAACATGAATAAAGTGGGAGGGTTGCGGCAGATTGACGACCAGCATAAAACAATAATCACATCTTATGAATATGAATCGTAAAGAAGGAAAAAGATTTATGTAGCCAACCCCAACTAGTTTAGGATCATGGCTTATTGAGTTGAGTTGTTGCACAAGTGTATCTATAAGCATTATAGATGAATGCCCATACATAAATGCATATGTGATGGCCAGAGATATATTACCTTGATAACTGCATCCTTGCCGACACCACTTGGTCCACTGATAACAATTATTAGGGGATTAGGAGGTGGTGACAAAGGCTCCGAACTGAAAGATGAACCTATTGCTGCTTCAAGGCCCCTGTACAATTCCGCCTGCCAATAGATCCACATAAGTTTCACAACAGAAGAAAATATAAAATACTTCAAAGGTACAATAGTAAATAGTCAAGAGAGGGCAAATCTAAAGTTAGTGGAACATTCATTTAACAAATTCTCATTTTCGCCTATTAAATACCTGTCGGACCAATATGGTCAAAAAATAGAGATTATATAGATAGAAGGGTTGGATATGTTACTCAAAACATGACAAATAGATGTAACGTGTCAATCCATGACTTAAATGTTAAACTAATTTTACTCAAAACATGACAAGTATTAAGATTGTAGCTTTTATCAGTAACTACCAAAGCAGAGGATGAAGTCTTCAATGTACGCTTCCTCCTACGACGGCAACAGTTTTAACTTTCAAACTCATACACAAATCTAATAAACAAACCACATTAGCAAACTGATTTCGCATTTCTAACAGAAAACGGAAGATTATATATCTATCCCCTTCCAATGTTCAAAATTACCAATTGTTTGGCTCCTACTCCTAGCTAACGCGGCCCATGATAGAGCAATGAAGCAACAATATTCTCAAGTTCTATAGATATCGAATCTAAAATTCTTATTTTGTTTCCAACAATATCTCCTCCGAATTTCAGCTCCATGAAGGAAGCTGGACGCGAACATATAAAGATAAAACCAAAAATAACGTGAAGTTATAACTGATCCAAATGAGAGAAAAATTTGGTTCATTGGAATCAGGCGAAGTAGAGAGGAGGGGGTCCTGATTTTACTAAATAACCCAGCCCATGAGACAGCAAGTAAGCGACAATTTTTAAAATTTCTATATCTAAACCTTAGCTTGTTTTGCCTCCAACCTTATCTACTCGAAGTTTCAATTTTCATCGCAAGAAACTGGAGAAAACATACATACTACGCAAATATGATCCCAAGATAACACGAGCTACAACTGATCGAAATGAGAACAAAATTGGCCTTTTATTTGGAATCAGGCGAAGGAGATAGGAGAGGTTCTGACCTTATCCGCGTCGGGAGGGGGCAAGGGAACGAAGGGAGACCGCCTGCCGTCTCCGGTTCTGGCGGCGGAAGCCATGAGACGGGATCCGAAGCGCTTTCTTTGGATTTCCGGCCGATTCCGAGTGGAGAACCTGGGAATGGCGACTGAAATCGAGCTCCAGAGAGGAGTAGAGAGCTGGGATCTAGCGATGGAGGTGAAGACCCTTCGGAAGAGCATGGAGGGGAGAAGGGAGAGCTGAGGAAATATCACAACCCTCTCCATACTCTCGCCATTGAAGCGATCCCCCTCTTGCTCCCTTTAAACCCCTCTTTAGCCCTTGGCTTGGTTTAAGACCCAGCGACGGAGGTGAAGGTGGCGCGAGCCAAGTATCCCATTTCCTTGGGGGCGCGACTTGGGTTGAGCTAAATCCAGGCGCCACCAGCGAACCTTCTCATGGAGTAGGGTTATAAGTTTTACAAGCTTAAAATTTTAAAAATTTAAAAGTCGGATCGAAAAAATTCACCACAACCTCTAGCAGCCAGAATAGATTTTTAAACTTAGATTTAATCAGAACCTGATCATGATATAACTCGAGCCTGGCCTAATCAAGTCTAGCTCAATATGATCCAACTTGATAAATAAATATTATATATATATATATATGTCAAACAAATTATTTGCATGTTTCATACAACTATATATCTAATCATGCTAAATTATTAGTTTATATAAGGGCACCATCAAAATAGATGAATAGTTGAGGACTCCAACCCAACAAAAATTAATTCAATTAAAATATCCCAAATCTTTCCATCTAAAATTCCCATTTGACGTGATATAACTTGATTTACATAGCCCAACCAAGCTAACCTAAATTTAGCTTAAAATGAGCTTGAGTTGGGTTAAGGTTGGTTAAAGAAATTTTAGACTGTGTTCAGTTAGGAATAAAGCTGATCATGAGCCGAGCTTGGATACAGAAAATTTTAAATTTTATATAAGTCTGACCCGAAGTCCAATTAAAAATAAATAAAATTTAGACCCGAGGCCCGGCCTATAATCAGCTTTAGCTTGAAACATATACAGGTTAGTGCTAGTGTGTGCTATATGCTTGATGCACATATCAAAAAAGCAATTTGAATGGATAAGTATGATCCAAGAATCAAAGTTGTTTGAAGAATAACTCTTATTCATATTCTCCATTTTTCCTCATATATTCTTCTTATCTCATAATCATTTTAAAGAAAATATAGAAGGTGTGTTTAAATGAGGATTTTTATCTGTACAATAGGAAAATAAAGCATGGTGTCGCTTGAAAAGGATAGTTTGTCAAGAGTAAAAAAAAATCCATATAGAAAATTGCTGTCTGAATTGAATGTAGAGAGGATGCATGGGTCCCATATAGTAGAGATTATTTTTTTTACTGACGGTTACATATAATATATTTTACAAGTTCATAATCCTATCATTTTATAGCTTTTATAGAACATATTGTGATAAAGTGAACCAAGCTAACTTATTGAAAATGTCTAAAATCTTCCACTTCAATATTCAAAAAGCCAAAATGAATGCATTTTATACCACAGACGGGAATGGTAAATTACAGAGAGATAGAAGAGGAAGTAAAGGAGTGAGGGGAAATGATGGCATCTTAGCTAGGTAAGCTTTATACAATATATAATAGAATTTTCACTAATAATTATATATAAAAGATATTTTTCAGTTAGGCTACCTAGAAAAAGCTTAGAAAAAATATGTTTTGAGCCGGTAAAGTTTCAATATTTTTCATAGAGACCCTTCTTCTTCAAAAATTTACAATTGAATCCTACAAATTAATTTTCTAATGCAATGCAATACAACCATCTATCTACTCCTTAACAACATTAGCCTAGTGCTTAAAAAGTCCAAAATTCCCCAAGATTTAGTATGGTTAGTAGAGAGCCCAATTGTTAATTGGAAATTATTGTGTTGTTAGGGCAAACTTAATTTGGAAGCATCCCTCTCTTCCATCTATGCTATTGTAATCCAGGCCGTCGAGCATATCTTCCACATCCATAAGGAAATGAGGTATTAAAGAAAAAATAAAAGAGTAGGGAACTCCTACAACCATCCAAATCCATTTGTTCTGTTGGCTTGAGTCGTTCGCCCATAGTTTTTACGGTCATCAAAAGGAAAGCTTGAAACCTAGATCCGCTTGTTTTTTTCCTCTTTTCTATAATGAGGTCCAATCCATGAAATTGATCTCGGATTCACTTGTTGGAGAGCTACAGTTAAAATTTGATTTGTCTAAGCATGCATGTTGGTGTTCTTTTTGTGGTTATAGCTCTATTTTTATGGACTTGGCCCTCATTTCTAGTGACATTTAAAAAGTAGTCATACAAAGCTATAGGAGATTATTGTTGCAATCTCTTTCCACATTTGCACCAAATCAAATCAACCATTTCCATACTTACACCAAATTAAATCCTAGAATATTATGGAGAATATTCTTTTCTTCCATATTTGTAAATTTCTTTTAACTTTTTTAGTAAAAACTGAATGTAGAAGCATTTATAGGTGGGTTCAAGAGGTCCTCCAACTATAAATATAGGTGCCTAGTCATTGTAAAAGCCATCTTATCTTTGTTATTTTGTGGGCTTGAGAGTTCTCTGTTGTTGCTTCTTCCTGTTATCTTGCTACTTCTTTATTGGATAGACCTTCTTCCTCCAGAAAAAAGATCACCATATGTGCTCTTTTACTATTAGTGTATTCCAATTTGCTTGTGGTATTTGCATCGATATTGAACCTATGGTTCACCAAAATACATAGAATGCTCTAATGTTAGATATCGATCTAAAGGATGTAAGTCTTCAATAGTTGTGTGAATAAGTAGTACAACTGCAGGTAGAGCATGACTATACAAGACCATGATTGCTGTTACGGGGGAACTTAGCCACCATGCCCCACGTGACCGGCACGCGCGCCCAGGAAGACTACGGCTGCCCCTTGATCCAGCAATCCGATCTCGGGTCGGATATCTTCGGCTCCGCAGCCCGACCCCGAGTCGGGTGCCCCTTGATCCAGCAATCCGACCTCGGGTCGGATATCTTCGGCTCCGCAGCCCGACCCCGAGTCGGGTGCCCCTTGATCCAGCAATCCGACCTCGAGTCGGATATCTTCGGCTCCGCAGCCCGACCCCGAGTCGGGTGCCCCTTGATCCAGCAATCCGACCCCAAGTCGGCAATCTCTTGACAACAACAGACTGTTCCCCTGAGGCACGCCGCGGCCCCCTGCTCCACTACTCCCTGCAACGGCCGTATCCGGTGCTGCCCCACGATCCCCTGTAACAGCCGTACAAAGCGGAGCTCCACTACGCCCTGCCATGGCCGTACCCGGCGCTGCCCCACGACGCCCTGTAACGACCATGTCAGTGGCAACCCCATCGTGCCACACGATGACCAATCCCCAAAAAAACCCCCCAGCCTGATATATATGCGGCTGGGGGGGAAGGGGAGGGTAAGCAAGATTTTCCAAAGTATCATCTTACCTGCTACCTCTCCTTCTCCTTCGATCTTCCCTAACTTGATCGTCGGAGGGCCCCCACCACCCCGGTGGTGGTGCGAGGCTTGCTTGCAGGTTTCCCAGCGGAAGGTGGAGCGCAACCGAAGCAATTCCAAGGGAACCCCGTTCACACCGCTGTGCCAATCGTTCTCGGTTTGGACCCCCAGCAACAGTTGGCGCTAGAAGGAGGGCCGGATTTCAGAGCGATCGTAATGGCACGGCGAGGTGGTCGTGGAGCTTCCAATGCTCCCGGTCGCGGGGCCTCTCGCGCCTCTGGCCGGGAGGCCGCTGCATCTCCAACACACTCTCAGCAACACTCCACCGCCCCACCGCCCATTCAGACGGTCGAAGCCGCCCAGTTCGACCAGCTAACCCAGCAGGTTCGCACCCTCGCGGAAGCGGTGCAGAATCTGCAGGGTGCGATGTCCCGGGCGCCGCAGCGGGCTCGGAAGCCGCCGCTGCCTGAGCGTTCGCCTGTCCTCCTCAACCCGCGCTCCTTCCTCTCCCATGGGGAGGAGCGCCGGCGCGAGGAGGATTCTCGAGCACGCTCCATTCTGCCGGGACCTTCCCACCGGAGCTGCGCGGGGTACGAGAGGCGGGCCCGGGCGCGTTCCCAGACCCCCCAGTCCTCGAGGAACCCGCGCTCCAGTCGGTCCCCCTCTCGCCGCTCCTTGTCTCCCACCCACCGGTCGCGCTCCCTGGACCGGCGGGTGGACGATCTCCACCGACAACTCCAGGTCCTGAAGGGCCATTCCAAAGATCCCTTCGCCGACTTAGAGATCTCCTCCCAGCCGGCGCTTGCCTCGAGGATCCTGCGGACCCCGAATCCGCCGGGGTTCAAAATGCCGGCGATCGAGCCCTATGACGGGGCGGCGGACCCGCGGGATCACGTCGAGAGTTTCAGGACCCTTATGCTCCTCCACGGAGCATCAGATCCCCTTCTCTGCAAGACTTTCCCGGCAACCCTCCGTGGCCCGGCGAGGGCGTGGTTCGCCGGGCTGGAGGCTGACTCAATCCGGTCCATTGACCAGTTCACCCGCCTCTTCATCACTCATTTCGCCATCAGTAGCCGGCGGCGACTGGTCTCCGACTCCCTCTTTGATGTCCGGCAAAACGAGGGAGAAAGCTTGCGGGATTATCTTACCCGCTTCAACAGGGCTACGCTGGAGGTCCGGAACCTGAGTCAGGAGGTAGCTCTTTCAGCCCTGAAGCGTGGCTTCCGGAAGGGCAGACTCACCTTCTCCCTGGACAAACGCCTGCCGCGGAGCTTCCCAGAGCTGTTGTCCCGGACGAACCAGTATGCGGACGCCGAGGAGGCGGCCGCCCACCGGAGCAAGGAGGCCGTCGAGATCCCTCCAAAGCTTGGGAAGAAAAGGCGGAAAGAGGCACGCCAGAGGAGGAGCCCGACGCCCCAGCGTCGGCGCAGAAGCCCGTCGCCGGCGAAGAACCACGGCGCCCCACGCCCTCGTTCTCCGCCCCGACGTTTCAACTTGTACACCCCTCTCCTGACTCCCCGGGCCCAGATCCTTATGGAGATCAAGGGGCGGGAGGACCTCCCGGCCCCGAGACAGATGCGGAGGATACCTGGGAAGAGGCCCTCCCGGGCGTACTGTGAGTACCACCGAAACCACGGCCACGACACAGAGGACTGCTTCCAGCTTCGGGACGAGATCGAGGCTCTCATCCGTCGGAGGCGTCTCGGTCGATATGTGAGCGACCGACGTCCCCCCGCAGACCCGCGTCCGGCCGACCCGGCTCCTCCGGAGCCTCGGGAGCAGAATCGACCCGTTGCGGGGGTGATCCACACTATCACTGGGGGCTGCCCCCGGCCCGTGAGGAACGCAGGGGGCTCGACGGAGGCGTCAGGGGCGGCCGTCGCAAAGAGGCAGAGGGTCGGCAATGTAATCACCTTTTGTGATGAGGATATAAAGGGGGTTCAGAC
This sequence comes from Phoenix dactylifera, assembly GCF_051530095.1. Lineage (NCBI taxonomy): Eukaryota > Viridiplantae > Streptophyta > Magnoliopsida > Arecales > Arecaceae > Phoenix > Phoenix dactylifera. The sequence continues at coordinate 17,319,895 of NC_143191.1, forward strand.
CCCCCACGATGACGCCATGGTGATCTCCCTCACTATGGCAAACTATGATGTAAGGCGTGTTCTTGTGGATAGTGGAAGCTCAGCTGATATCTTGTTTTTTTTTTACGAGGCCTTCCAAAAGATGGGCTTGTCCAGACAATTGTTGCACAAAATATCCACCCCCTCATAGGATTCACCGGTGACGCTGTCCCGGCGGAAGGTGTCGTTGAGCTGCCTGTGACTGCGGGCGTCGCACCCGCAGAAGCCACGGTGCGACTCGGGTTCTTGGTTGTCCGTGTTCCCTCGGCCTACAAAGCTATCCTCGAACGACCCGGACTGAACGCCCTTCGCGCGGTGGTCTCTACGTACCACTTGCTCATGCGGTTCCCCACGGCGGTCGGGATCGGGGAGGTCCGAGGCGACCAACCGACCGCACGGCAATGTTTCCTAGCGACCCTCAAAGGGAAGAAGCCCGCAGAAGCCCTAAGCGTCGAGTCCCTTGATGCCAGAGACGAGGTGGCCTTGCGGCACGGGGAGCCGGCCGAGGGTGTGGTCGAAGTTCCCCTCGAGGAAGGCCGCCGGGACCGGGTGGTCCGGGTCGGCGCCAATCTCGACCCGGGAGCTCGGGCCCGGTTGGTGGAATTCCTCCGAGCCAATGCCGATGTATTTGCCTGGTCGGCGGCCGATGTACCTGGGATCGACCCGGAGGTCATTTCTCACGCCCTCAACGTCGACCCGACCCACCGGCCAGTGAAGCAGAAGAAGAGACACTGTGCCCCGGATCGGATCCGGGTGGTCGACCAGGAGGTAGACAAACTCTTGGAGGCAGGATTCATAAGGGAGGTGAGTTACCCCGAGTGGCTGGCAAATATTGTACTTGTCCGGAAGGCGAGCGGGAAGTGGAGGATGTGCGTCGACTATACCGACCTGAACAAGGCGTGCCCTGAGGATAGCTTCCCGCTTCCGCGGATAGACCAACTGGTCGATGCGACTTCCGGATATCAGCTGCTGTCTTTCATGGACGCCTTCTCCGGTTACAACCAGATAATGATGGCCCCACAGGACGAGGAGAAAACTGCCTTTATAACGGACCGGGGGCTGTACTGCTACAAGGTAATGCCCTTCGGTCTGAAGAACGCTGGCGCCACTTACCAGCGCCTTGTCAACAAAATCTTCAAAGAGCAAATCGGCCGGAACATGGAGGTGTACGTGGACGATATGCTGGTGAAGAGCCGCCGGGCAGACCAGCACATCGTGGATCTGGAGGAGACTTTCACCACCTTGCGGAAGTTTCGCATGAAGCTGAACCCAGCGAAGTGCGCCTTTGGCGCTTCGGCCGGGAGGTTCCTTGGTTTCATTGTCAACCAGCGGGGTATCGAAGCCAACCCGGACAAAATCAAGGCCATCCAAGGTATGTCCCCTCCGACCAAAGTAAAGGAAGTTCAGGAGCTCGCTGGAAGGGTCGCCGCGCTCGGACGATTTGTGGCAAAATCGGCCGAACGCTGCCAACCATTCTTCAAGGTGTTAAAACGCCCGAAAGACTTCCTCTGGACGGCCGAATGTCAAGCAGCATTCGACCAGCTCAAGGAATACCTGGCGTCTCCTCCCCTACTGTCCAAGCCGCAAGAAGGAAAGATGCTCTACCTCTATCTGGCGGTCTCCCCAACCGCGGTCAGTGCGGTGCTGATTCGGAAAGAGGCAAAGCTCCAGAAGCCTGTGTACTACATCAGCCGGGTCCTACGGGACGCCGAGACGCGGTATACGAAGGCTGAAAAGATCGCCTTCGCGCTGCTGACCGCGACCAGGAGGCTCCGCCCCTATTTTCAGGCCCATTCTGTCACCCTCTTAACTGATCAACCACTACGACAGATCCTCAGCAACCCCGAGAATGCGGGACGGCTGGTGAAGTGGGCAGTAGAACTCGGTGAGTTCGACATCCGCTACCAGCCTCGACCCGCCATCAAGGCCCAGGTGCTCGCGGACTTCCTCGCTGAGTGCACGGTGCAGGAGGCGGAACCTAGTCCACCGGAAACGCCCAGCCTCGACCTCCCGACCTGGACGCTTCACATCGATGGGTCGTCGAACCCCGAGGGTGGAGGGGCCGGGCTGGTCCTTACCAGTCCTGATGGAGTGATAGCCGAGTATGCCTTGAGGTTTGGATTTTCAGTGACCAACAACGAGGCGGAGTACGAGGCCCTAGTCACGGGACTCAAACTCGCCGGAGAGCTCGGCATCCGGCGTTTGAAGGTCTTCACCGACTCCCAGCTGGTGGTCGGGCAGGTCCGTGGGGAGTTCGAGGCCTGGAGCCCGACCATGCAGAACTACGTCCGGAAGGTGCAAGCACTCATTCCCGACCTCGGCAGTGTCGGCATCCAGCAGGTCCCCAGAAGCGAAAATACCAGGGCCGACAGATTGTCCCGCTTGGTGGGCGCAGAGGCGCACAACTTGTCGAGGGCAATCTACCTGGAGACCCTGGATGCCCCGAGCATCGGCGAGGCTGGAGCGGTGATGGCGATTGATCCGGAGCCGTCTTGGATGGACCCGCTCGTCGCCTACCTCGCCGAAGGGATCCTCCCTGAAGACGAAGATCAAGCTCGGCGACTTGTCAGGAAGTCCGCCCACTACGTACTCTATGAAGGGAGGCTGTATCGGACCTCGTTTACCGCCCCCCTCTTAAGGTGCCTCCGCCCCTCGGAGGCGGCCTACGTCCTCGGCGAAGTCCATGAGGGCGTCTGCGGATCGCACTCGGGGGCTAGGTCCTTGGCGCACAAGATCATGAGGCAAGGCTATTATTGGCCTACCTTGTTGGAGGACTCAAAGGATCACGTACGGAAATGCGACGCCTGCCAGCGCCACGCCAACGTCCAGAGAGTCCCTTCTGTTCCCTTGGCACCAATCACCGCACCCTGGCCCTTCGCACAGTGGGGAATGGATATCCTCGGACCATTCCCCGTCGCTTCCGCCCAGCGGAAATTCTTGATTGTTGCAATCGACTACTTCACCAAGTGGGTGGAGGCAGAGCCGCTGGCCACTATCACGGAGGTGCAAGTCCGGAAGTTCGTGAAGAAAAACATCATTGTCCGATTTGGGGTACCCCGGGTCCTCATCTCGGATAATGGTCGACAGTTCGACAACAAGCATTTCCGTGACTTCTGCGAGGAGTTCGGGATCGAGCATCAGTTCACATCTGTGTCGCATCCCCAAACCAACGATGAGGCCGAGGTGACAAACCGGACAATCCTCCAAGGAATTAAGGCGCGAATCGGTCGGACGGGGCAAGCTTGGGTCGAAGAACTCGAGAACGTCCTTTGGGCGTATCGGACCACGCATCGGACCCCTACCGGGGAGACGCCTTTCAGCCTAACCTATGGCACGGAAGCGGTTGTCCCCGTGGAGCTCGGACTCCCCTCGCCCCGGGTGGCTACGCACCGACCCGAGGCCAATTCGGAGCAACTCCGAGGAAATCTGGACCTCTTGGAAGAAGCGAGGGAAATGGCGCAGGTTCGGATGGCGATGTATCAGCGGAGGGTGGCCCGATATTATAACTCCAAGGTCCGACCAAAACTTTTCAGAATCGGAGATCTGGTGCTAAGGCGAGCCAAAGCATCTCAACCCGCGGAAGGTGGGAAGCTGGCGCCAAATTGGGAAGGCCCGTATAGGGTTCGCTGGGTAAACCGACCTGGCTCCTACCAGTTGGAGGCCCTAGATGGTCGAGAAATTCCAAGGAGCTGGAATTCCGCTAACCTACGGGTGTATTACCAGTAGAAAGACAAAGCCAGAAAGACAGTTCAAAAAATGTATAGTCCTTTTCATCTCAATAATTCCTGGTTACAATGGCGTGTTCGTGTGATTACAAAGAATTCCCAGAGGAGAATTGGGGAGTAAAGAAAGCAAGGAAGAGGTGGGGACTCCGTTAAGCTGAAGATCTGGGATCCCGAACCCTCCATCCGAAGCAGCTGCAATCCCACCGGGCGTGGGTGCTTCCCCCCGGAGGCGCCATCGACGCCTCACGCAAAAGACGAAGAGCCGGCGCGGACGAAGAAGAAGTTCGCACTGCTTCTAGAGGAACGCCACCTCCAAGGGATATTCCGGTCCTCCCCAGGAGAAGGGGAGGAAAGGAATACAAGGGAGAAGAGCGCGAGGAGGTGCGATCCCGGATGAAGCGTCTAGCGCAGAGCTCAATCGGGAGGTGGGACTGAAAAGAGGGGGGATGTGATCCCGGATGAAACGCCTAGAGCGAAGTTCCACCGGAGAGAATCTCCCTGTTGATCCCAGATGAAACGACTAGTTGGCGGAAGTTGCGAGGGGCGCGCCTCCCGTTCCTCCGGCGGGGGTTTCCCAGCCACGCGCCGGAGAGGAGGTCCACGATCCATGGCAACCTGAACAGCTCCGGCTTGGCAGGCTCCACCGCACCTGCGCTTATATTTATAGCCAAACTGTGGCCCCCTGGTCGTTCCGATGCGGATGGCTCCAATAAATGCGGGCACATCGAATCAGGAGCCGTTCCGGCTCTCGAGGTTTATCCCCCCACGATCTCCTAAGCGTCGTTCTCCTTAATTGCATTCTTCGTGCAGGACACTCCGGGCGGCGTGTATCCCGCGGCCCACATATCTCCGCACGCGTCCAGGCCGCATCCGCCTCGAAGAACGCGCGTATTGCGGCCGCTTAACTGGCACTCCTCGCAAGCAGCAACTGGCCGGTCCGATTTTCCAGGTAACGCCTCAATTAGCATTTAATGGCCTTCTGGTGTTCCCCAGGCGACGCTTCGAGAGGAGGAGAAACACGATCGCAGCTGGCCACGGAGAAACCCCGTCGAGCGGCAAGTGATAGGGGCGCGACCAACGAGCGGAATTCCCCGAGGCTTGGCCCTCGGATGCCAGGCTAACCCGATGATCATCCCGGGAGCAGACTAGCCTGAAGCCCCGACCGGTCGCCTCGGCTTGCGCCAGCCTTGGCCGACCAACGAGCGGAATTCCCCGAGGCTCGGTCCTCGGATGCCAGGCTAACCCGATGACCATCCCGGGAGCAGACTAGCCTGAAGCCCCGACCGGTCGCCTCGGCTTGCGCCAGCCTTGGGCGACCAACGAGCGGAATTCCCCGAGGCTCGGCCTTCGGATGCCAGGCTAACCCGATGATCATCCCGGGAGCAGACTAGCCTGAAGCCCCGACCGGTCGCCTCGGCTTGCGCCAGCCTTGGCCGACCAACGAGCGGAATTCCCCGAGGCTTGGTCCTCGGATGCCAGGCTAACCCGATGACCATCCCGGGAGCAGACTAGCCTGAAGCCCCGACCGGTCGCCTCGGCTTGCGCCAGCCTTGGCCGACCAACGAGCGGAATTCCCCGAGGCTTGGTCCTCGGATGCCAGGCTAACCCGATGACCATCCCGGGAGCAGACTAGCCTGATGCCCCGACCGGTCGCCTCGGCTTGCGCCAGCCTTGGCCGACCAACGAGCGGAATTCCCCGAGGCTCGGCCCTCGGATGCCAGGCTAACCCGATGATCATCCCGGGAGCAGACTAGCCTGAAGCCCCGACCGGTCGCCTCGGCTTGCGCCAGCCTTGGCCGACCAACGAGCGGAATTCCCCGAGGCTCGGTCCTCGGATGCCAGGCTAACCCGATGATCATCCCGGGAGCAGACTAGCCTGAAGCCCCGACCGGTCGCCTCGGCTTGCGCCAGCCTTGGCCGACCAACGAGCGAAATTCCCCGAGGCTCGGTCCTCGGATGCCAGGCTAACCCGATGACCATCCCGGGAGCCGACTAGCCTGAAGCCCCGACCGGTCGCCTCGGCTTGCGCCAGCCTTGGCCGACCAACGAGCGGAATTCCCCGAGGCTCGGTCCTCGGATGCCAGGCTAACCCGATGATCATCCCGGGAGCAGACTAGCCTGAAGCCCCGACCGGTCGCCTCGGCTTGCGCCAGCCTTGGCCGACCAACGAGCGGAATTCCCCGAGGCACGGCCCTCGGATGCCAGGCTAACCCGATGATCATCCCGAGAGCAGACTAGCCTGAAGCCCCGACCGGTCGCCTCGGCTTGCGCCAGCCTTGGCCGACCAACGAGCGGAATTCTCCGAGGCTCGGTCCTCGGATGCCAGGCTAACCCGATGATCATCCCAGGAGCAGACTAGCCTGAAGCCCCGACCGGTCGCCTCGGCTTGCGCCAGCCTTGGCCGACCAATGAGCGGAATTCCCCGAGGCTCGGTCCTCAGATGCCTGGCCTAGCGTCGGAAGAATTTCCTGAGGCCTAACCCTCGGATGCCAGGCCTAGCGCCGGAAGAATTTCCTGAGGCCTAACCCTCGGATGCCTGGCCTAGCGCCGGAAGAATTTTCTGAGGCCTAACCCTCGGATGTCCGGCCTAGCGCCGAAAGAATTTCCTGAGGCCTAACCTCGGATGCCTGGCCTAGCGCCGGAAGAATTTCCTGAGGCCTAACCCTCGGATGCCTGGCCTAGCGCCGGAAGAATTTCCTGAGGCCTAACCCTCGGATGCCTGGCCTAGCGCCGGAAGAATTTTCTGAGGCCTAACCCTCGGATGCCTGGCCTAGCGCCGGAAGAATTTCCTGAGGCCTAACCCTCGGATGCCTGGCCTAGCGCCGGAAGAACTTCAAGAGTCAGGAGTCGGCAAGGCGCTACCAGGAGTTAAAAAGAGGAAGGACGAAAGTGAAATGAGGAAACACTTTGTTTGCATTAACTTTCGTTGCATCAGGGTCGAGACCCATACAACGTGGCAAAACGCCAACATACAAAGAAAAGAACAAAGAAAAGTACAGAGAGTTAGCTTGGAGGAACCCCTGGGTCGGGAACGGCGAGCGCGTCCGCGAAGGGTAGGGAGACGGTTGGAGAATCGGCAGGCAATGGCATCGGAGGAGAGTCGAGGAGGGAGACCCCACTCAGGTCAATTTCGGGGTATTTAGCGGACACCCTTGCCAGGCCTTCATCGAAGCCTAAGGCAAAGGAGTCGGACCCCGCGTCCGACATGTCACGGATGAACTCGGCGGTCTGACGATAGGCCTGTACCGCCTGACGCCCGATTTCCGCGCTCTTCTCGGCCAGCGCCGCCTCCGCTCGCTCCGTAATCTGAGCTTTCGCTTCCATGACCTTCGCCACAATCCGGTCGTCCGCCTCGGAGGAGACCCTCAGCAGATCGGCCCGAGCCTCCATGTGCTTCGCCTCGGCAGCGACGCGAGCAGCCTCAGCCTCCTCCAGGCGCGAATGAAGCTCCTGGTTGCTCGCACGAGTCCCCTCAAAGGCCGACTCCAATTCGGCCAGCTTGGCTTCAAGAGATCGGGTTCGGTTGCGGGCGTTGTCGGCCGACTGCTGGGCCTTCTCCCACCTCTCCCGGAAGTCGGCAGCCTTCCGGGACTGCTTTTTGGCCCGCTCCTCCGCCTTCCTGATCTCGCTTTCGAGACCCGAGGCGACCTTGAGTTGCTCCTGAGCCTCCAACAGTTGCCTCTCGAGGGCGGCGAAGCCGAGTGCCCGCTCTTCGGCCACCTGGAGCCTCGTCTCGAGGTCCCTGGTCGTTCTCCCCGCCGCAGCCCGGCCTCCCTCCTCTACAGCTTTCAATCGGCTCTCGGCCCTCGCCAGAAGCCTCGCCTGTTCCTCGTGGCTCTCCTCCAGGCGGATCATGTATTGGGCGAGCTAAGAGGTAGGAAAAATGAGAGCGTCAGACGGGGATCAATAGAGCCTATAAATGACGAAAGCGACCAAAAGAACACTCACCGACATGAGACAGACGCAGCTGGCAGCTCCAACTTCAGGGATACCCATCTGCCGGACCTGCCTACGGTCCCCCTCCAGCAGCACCGTCTCGACGAGGTTTCGGGCGCCGGCGAAAGTGAAGGCCGACCCCGACTTCGCCCCGGAGCCGGATGGTGGTTCTGCAGCCTTACCCTTACCCATCGCTTGGGGTAGAGTCATGCCGACCGTGCTCGGGGCGGGGGCCGCGCCAGAAATCGACAGGGTCCCGCTCGGCCTGGGCCTCGGCGCGCCCCTCCTTCCCGTATCATCCGAAGCCGACCGAGTCGAAGGCCGGGCTGGGGACCGACCGCGTCTGACCCGGCCGTCTCGGGCGCGCCCGGATGACACCTCCAGAAAAACGGTAGTCTCATCACCGGAGGGCTGATGCGGCGTCAACTGTCGGTCCGAGCCCGCGGCGTCCCCCTGATCGGTGGGCCCGGACCCGTCTGTCGGCGTCGGAGTCGCCTGCTGGCGAGGCTTCTTCGTCGGTGGGACCCCGCTCGGAGGTGTCCGTTTCTTCCTCCGGACCGCTTCCAGTAGGGACGCCCTACTAACAGCCATTGCCTTGTCCGACTGCATGACATCGTCGATTTCTGCAAAAAGGACGAGATGGTTAGAAACCGAGAAACTGATGGAAAGAAGAAATGAAAGAGGAGAAAAGAGCTAAAAAGAAGAAGTAGTGGCGGGCTCACGGTCGGCGGGGACCGAGCTCAGACCGACGTTCACCAAGGCATCCTCGGAAATAAGGCGAGCCACCAGGGGGAGCCGGCCCTCGGCAACCAACCCCCTCAAGACGGCGACGCCATCGGACTCCTCCCTCGACAACCTCGATAGGCCGATCGGGGACTTCATCGGCGTCTTCCAGGTTGTCCCGATTCCCCAAGAGGGATCTACGTCGATGAAAAAGAAACGCTCCTTCCAGCCATGAATGGAGGAAGGAGCCTCCTTGACGAGGCCGCACCCTCGCCGCGCCGCAAAGCACCACCACCCTCTGTCCCGGGGGTGGCCGTTCAGGCCGTAGCATTCCCAAAAGACGTTCAGGGTGGCAGGAACCTCGTGCATGCGGCAGAGAACCTGGAAGGCCGTCAGGGTACGCCATGAGTTCGGCACCAGTTGCGTCGGCGCCACTCTTAAACCTCGAAGCACCTGCACGACTAAGTCCGAGAAGAGAAAGCGGAACCCAGCCCGAAGGATGTCCTCATTGATGGCGACCTTCCCTGGAGGAGGATGGGACATCCTCTCCTCAGGCCCCGGAAGCGTAACGTTGCAGGCTTCGGAAAGGTGGTACCGGGCCACGAACCTATCTAGGTCTTCGGGGACCAGCTCCGACTGAATGCGGTCCGCTCTTACTTCGTCCATCCCTAACGGCCAGTGAATCTACGGTCAGGACGGGGTCAAGAGGGGAGAAGGGACCGGAACGACTGGGGTACACTAATACGAAAGGAGAAAGTACGGTGAGCCCTAAATTGAAGAGTGGGGCAACTCACCGGAAGGGAAGGAAGAACGGCTCCGAGAGCGTCAAAGGAGGAGCGAACGAACAGTCCGACGGCAACGGCAGCAGCACAAGGAAGAAACTCGAGGATGCCTGTGAAGAGAAAGGCGGACGGGGGAGGGCCCCCGGTTAAATAGGCAGAAAGGCGGGTGACGCCTCGGTGACGCCAGAGGACGCCTGGCTACCGAAGGATCGTTCGCGCCCCAAAGGCGAATCGACGCCATTAAGGAAGGATGTCCGCCGAAATCCGCAGACCGCCAGATCAGCGACAACCGCCATACGCCATAAAGAAGGCGGGGAGCTCGGAGCGCGCGCGCCTTTCCGAGGGATGGCGGCAATCTCGAAGCATCACTCCCTTCACCCGTTCCCCTCCTGGTTCCAAGCTCGGAAGTGGGGGGCTACTGTTACGGGGGAACTTAGCCACCATGCCCCACGTGACCGGCACGCGCGCCCAGGAAGACTACGGCTGCCCCTTGATCCAGCAATCCGACCTCGGGTCGGATATCTTCGGCTCCGCAGCCCGACCCCGAGTCGGGTGCCCCTTGATCCAGCAATCCGACCTCGGGTCGGATATCTTCGGCTCCGCAGCCCGACCCCGAGTCGGGTGCCCCTTGATCCAGCAATCCGACCCCAAGTCGGCAATCTCTTGACAACAACAGACTGTTCCCCTGAGGCACGCCGCGGCCCCCTGCTCCACTACTCCCTGCAACGGCCGTATCCGGCGCTGCCCCACGATCCCCTGTAACAGCCGTACAAAGCGGAGCTCCACTACGCCCTGCCATGGCCATACCCGGCGCTGCCCCACGACGCCCTGTAACGACCATGTCAGTGGCAACCCCATCGTGCCACACGATGACCAATCCCCAAAAAAACCCCCCAGCCTGATATATATGCGGCTGGGGGGGAAGGGGAGGGTAAGCAAGATTTTTCAGAGTATCATCTTACCTGCTACCTCTCCTTCTCCTTCGATCTTCCCTAACTTGACCGTCGGAGGGCCCCCACCACCCCGGTGGTGGTGCGAGGCTTGCTTGCAGGTTTCCCAGCGGAAGGTGGAGCGCAACCGAAGCAATTCCAAGGGAACCCCGTTCACACCGCTGTGCCAATCGTTCTCGGTTTGGACCCCCAGCAACAATTGCTACCTTAAAAGATCAAATAGGGAGGATAATATGTTATTGGATGCATCTTCTGAGCACTTCATCAAGCCTTTCTACCACCATGCTCTAAATCAAGAGCCTATTCACCTTCCCCTGCGTCTGCTTGATGAGAGAGTCTTATGAGATTGTAATAGGCTCTTCAACATCAAAATCGAGTTTTCTTAGTTTCATAGGAGGCTCAATCAAGAATTTTCTTGACTAGATCACCTCCATCAAAAGGTTCTTTGAAGCTATGAACATCTCTAACAATGAGAAGATGAAGATTATGGCCTTGAAATTTCAAGTCTATGCATCTATAGACTAGGAGAATATCGACACTCTTAAGTGGGCATTGGAAAAATAATGATACACTAAATATAGAGAAAACATCTATATTGCTACTTTCTTATGGAAGATCACTTTTATTCTCTATATCAATCAATATTAATCTTAGTCAGAGAAAAATGAGAGTCACTAATAATACGAAGGAGTTTTCAGATCCCTGCTTGGGTGTGCTCGCTAAGGACAAGGGAACTTGTGTAGCTTATTACTTGTATGGCTTATAGGTTTTGATCTACGATGAGATCATTGACCACATTATGTGGCTTATATATGACACCTTTCACAAAATGTTGCGTATAGAGAAGAAATTACAATGAATCTAGATGACAAGAAGGGAATCCATCAATGTGTGTGCCAAAATATGTGCTACTCTTCCTCCTCCAAGGACAATAAAACTTCTTAATCTAATATTGCAAGGAGACCATGACTAGTCACCCAACCATCATATCATGGTTCTAAGCAAGGCAAGTTCTCGCAAACCTCACATCTTATTGCACTTATGGAGATCTAGGACACCGTACTTTCTAGTATGAAGAGCATGACACCAATCGATGAGAGTTGATTGTTGAACCTATTTATAATGACGAACTAGATGATAGACCCATTATCGAGCTTGAATAGACAAGACCAAAGCCTAATCTTATGATGAATGATGTATGTACCTAAAGTCGAAAAAGAGGATTAGCCTCAAACCAATATTTTGGCACTCACTGCACTACTAGTGGGCATGTTTGTAACGTCATTGTTAATAGCTGGTTGTACAAAAATATTGTATTTTAGGAAGTCATTGATAAGCTCAATCTAAAGATAGATAAGCATCAAGGTCATGTGAAATTGCTTGGTTCAAAAAGACAATAAGATAGAGATTTCCAAACATTGTCTTGTCAATTTCTTGATTGGTGCCACTTACATTGATATTGTACCATGCAACATAACATCAATGGATGCCTATTACATACTATTGATTCATCCTTAACAATATAATCGAGAGGTCATGTATGATGGAATGACGAACACTTACACTTTTAATAGAAAAAATTTATTATAATTCAATATCAATGACTTCGTTAAAGATAATGAGAAGAGATGCTTTCAACTCAAGGATGAGTTCTCTCCAACCCAAGAACATACATATTGTTGCCCAGATAGACAACCCAAGAGGGGGGGGGGGTGAATTGGGTTTTTAATATAATTTGGCTAATTAAAACTTTGTGGATGATTAATTAAAAACTATAGCAAGTTATTTAATTAAAGTCTAGTGCTGTGAGTAATGTGCGGGGAAGAAGATGAGAGACAATGCACTACAAACACAAAGTTTTATAGTGGTTCGGAGCTAACCCTTGCTCCTACGTCCACTCCCCAAGTCTCACTTGGGAATTTCACTATAACCCCCTTGGATTACAGCCGGTTGTTTTGCAAGCTCACAACCAAACTTGTTGTTTTACGAGCTCACAACGAACTCGGTCGGTTTTTCCAGGCTCACCGACTAGAACCAACCCCGATTGTTTTCCCGGGCTCACAATCAAACCCTTACAAACGTTGGTTTTAACTTGGCTCACCAACCAACCTTAAACCCCTTGATTCAATCCCCCGATTGAATCAAGTAAATACAAGAGATAGAAGAAAATAGAAAATAGCTTCTCAAAAAGCAGATTTAAGACAATATAATCGTAAAGGAGTTAGAAGCCCTCAAACGCTTTTAAGCTGGTGAAGAGGTATGGCTTCTGGAACTCCGGTCTCCTCTTGAAAGAGTGGTCGACTTGAATGCAGGAGGAGGAAGCTTCGATTGTTGGGAAGAAGTTGTTGGAGCAGTAAATGCAGATCTCCCCTTTTTCGTTTAAGAGCACTTGGAGAGCTTGAAAACTTGAATGCTTGGAGTGGAATATCTGTTCTCTGCCTTGCTACAATCCTCTGTGGCTATTTAAGCCAACCCCCACGGAAACTAGCCGTTACTCTGCTTTTTCTGGCCGTTCTGCACACTCTGCGCAGCCTGACAATATAACCGTTGGTGGGTTGGAGTCGACTCGCGCGATCAGGAGTCGACTCGGCTGTAGCAGGAGTCGACTCACGCTTTTCCGGAGTCGACTCGGCAACTGTTCCAAATTTGAATTAAAGTTGCCGTCTTGACTGGGAGTCGACTCGTCTTGACCTGGAGTCGACTCGCCAACTTCTGGAGTTGACCTGGCAATTTTTGGAGTCGGCTCATCCACTGAAGTCCGTGGATCCAAATTTGAATTTTGTCCACTCGAGTCGACTCGACTGTCCTGGGAGTCGACTCGAATCTCAGAGCTCGAACTCTCGATTCTCTGTCGTTTGGCTCATCCAGTCTTGGAGTCGACTCGAACCTCCTTGGAGTCGACTCGGCTCTCAGTTTCCGAAAGTTGGTCTTCTGCCTTTTGACGTGTAGCTTGTCTTGGAGTCGACTCGAGCTGTCTGTGAGTCGACTCGAATCTCAGAGGCAGTAACATGGTCTTCTGTCTGTTGATGGTCGCTCAGTCTCGGAGTCGACTCGTGTACTGCGGGAGTCGACTCGAATCTCAGAGTCCGAAAATCGTTCTCTGACTTTTTCCTTGTGTTCCTCTGAGAGTCGACTCTTACCTTCTTTGGAGTCGACCTGCCAACCATCGGAGTCGACTCGCGTTCCACTGGAGTCGACTCGAATCTCAAACCCGAAAACTGCTCTCTGACTTTTCTGCCTGTGACTGCTTGGAGTCGACTCTTACTTCCCTGGTGTCGACTCGGTGAACATTGGAGTCGACTCGCGCACTTCAGGAGTCGACTCGTTGACAGGTTCTGAGATGAAGCTTTCTGTTCTTCTTTCTGTTCTCAGTCGGAGTCGACTCGTACTAATCTGGAGTCGACTCGAGCTCGTGCCAGTGAACTTGATACGCTTGGAGTCGACTCGTGATACTCGGGAGTCGACTCGAGTCTCAGACATTGGTTCATGCAGACTTCTTAACTTATCCAAAATACTATGAACCAAGTCTAGAAACACTTGGACAGGATTTTCACTGAAACACTCAATTGAATTCATTAGTAATCACAAGATATACTCAATTGCTTTGAGCTCATCAAAATCAAATGGGGTTTTAATCAATCACTCCACAATCTCCCCCTTTTTGATGATGACAAAACTTTGAGTATATGTAAAATGAATTGCTCATAAAACAATGAAGTAAAATCCATAAATGAATTCAAATGTCTGATAATTTAATTTATCCAAGTTTGAAAGGAGTGAAACATTAAATTTCGGAGTTAAAGCTCCCCCTTTCATTTGGAATTATATAAGCCTTCATATTATGCAATCAATTGTTTGGCTTATATGTCATTAATGATTTAGCTTGATTAAAATTCAGATTCTCCCCCTCAACATATGCATTCAACTATATTTTGATTTTCTGAATTTCCTCTTCATGCTTTGAAGTTTTTTTTTTTTTTTTTGAACTGAATTTTATCTTTTTAGAGGAAAAATCTGTCAATTTGTTCTTGAGTAGGATTCAGCTAATCTCCGAATATCCCTTGAATAGATTCTGGAGATTACTCCATTAGGAGCCCCAAAAGAGAGATAATGAGCCTCGAGGTACCGAATCCACTTAGAACAAATTTGTGTGTGTTTTTAAGAGTTTATCGTTTTATTTATTTCCATTGATTTCTTTTACATATTTTTTTCAATATTTCTCCCCTTTTACATATTTTACCATATTTTATACATATTTCTCCCCCTTTTTGTCATCATACCAAAAAGGAGGTAATCACACACAATCAATGGCACAATCAACAAATGGCACATCAAATGGCACATAATTGAAGATAAAATATCTACTCATTGTATTGATATGAATGTGAACACATTTGAGCATACAATAAGTAAGGTAAAACAATACATCACACAAAAACATCTATGGCCTCCTCGAGGATGCATCTCCTCCTCTGGAGGGTGTGGCTCCTCCTCTCGAGGATGCATCTCCTCCTCTGGAGGATGTGGCTCCTCCTCTCGAGGATGTGGCACCTCCTCTCGAGGATGGTGCTCCTCCTCTCAATCGGCTCTGCTCCATGAGGAGGGTGACTGCATCTGTCACATGTCCGAGCTGCGTGATAATAGACGTGGTGGCTCTGCTATGTGTAGTGGAGAGCTCTGTCACCGACGCCTGAAGCCCAGTCACCGATGTCTGTAGTGCGTCCAGCTTGTCGATGAGTACATTCGACAAGCGCTCGGCCCCCTCGGTGGTGGTGTGCATGTCACGACCTATCTCCTCTCGCATCTGTCGAGTGGAGCTCGTGACCTCATTCATGCTTTGGAACTGGGCCTGGACCAAACTCCGGATATTGTAGATCTCTTCCCGTACATGAGCCGTCATGTCAGTCACGGCTGTCAAGGAAGGGACCAACTGAGAAGATACGGGTGCAGGAGTGGGAGCAGGCACCGCACCTCGGAGCTCCCGAAGCAGCTCGTCCCTCAGATCTCGGACGATCTCCTGCCGCAGCTCCCGGAGCTGCTCTGGATCAATCCGGACCGCCATAGAGGGTGGTGCCGAGGAGGAAGGTCCGGCGGAGGTGGTAGGAGCAGGAGGAGTGGATGGAAGGTCTGGGTAGTCTGAATCGGGCTCAGGACTGGGTGAAGGTCTGGTGGTCTGAGCGATGAAGGTAGACTTCCTAACCCATACCCCCTCTCTCTTCCGAAACCCCATCCTGTGCATGGTCCCCGTACACAAGCGATCTGTCCATCGCAATGCACGAGAGGGTTCCCTCTCAGGAATGGGAATCTCGTACTCCCTAAAGAGAAGAGTAAAAATCATGCCGTATGGGAGGTTGAGCCTAGGTCTATCTAGGGGCTCACACATATACCTATAGATGAGTTTGGGAAAGTTGACCGGGGTGTCCTGAAGAATGTAAGACATAATAGCTAGGTCCCTCTCATTTACAAAATCAAATCTTCCTGTCTTAGGGAAGATGGACCTGGACAGAATACTCAAAAGGATTCTCACTTCAATAGGAAGTGAGCTAGCAGATACCTCGTCTAGGGGGGAATGAGGTGGATGCCCTAAGACGACCGTAAGGGCCGCAACTCTATCCTCAGGGTGTGCGGGAGCCACCCCTACTAATGGAAGGTGAAGGATATGGGCAATGAGGTCCTCTGTGACACGCAACGGGACACCTACTACCGTACCCTCGATACCTCCATCTCCCCGATGGACGGTACTGTAAAACTCTTGAACTAGGCCAGGATAGGTGGGAAGGTCCAAGGTGAGGAAGTACTCTAGGCCCTGGGCTCTAAGCCTATCGCCTATGGTGAACCCCTCCCGGGAGAGATAGTCGAAATCGACAAACCTCCCGGAGGTGACGGCCTTCCCGGCCAACGGCCTAACGAGAACCACCCTAGGCGGGGAACGATCCGGAGGTGGTTGCCTCGCGGGATCGTGCCGCGCCTTGGAGCGTCGCTCGGGACCGGCCTCAGGACGGGACCTCTTCCTAACGACGGTCTTACGAGGCATCTTGACCTAAACGGGAAGAAAAATACCTAGAGGACGGTGAAGAACCGACAGAGGAAGCTCGGGACGGACCGGAAATGACCTAGGAACGGACGGAAACTCAATGTCCGGCGAAGAATCGACGGGAAAAGGGCTTGGAGACGATCGGGGATGACCTAGGAGTCGGCTCTAGGGCTTTGTGAACAGTGGCGGCTTGAGGAAAAGTGTTTGCGAAACGACAAACCTAGGGTTAAAAAGTCGGATCTGTTGTCGGCACCCCACGCCGGAACCCACTCACACCAGCGCCGCCACCGACGTCGGACAAGCAAGAGAGATACAAACGGATAAGCACTCTCTCGCTCCCTCGACTCCGGACTCAAGGATCACCTCTTCGCTCCGCCTACGAAGGGCAAAAGATTACCCCGTGGTATCAGTAGGGTAAAACACTTGAGCACCGCAACGGATTATCAAAGATCAAAGGAAGAAGAAGGAAGAAAATAGCAAAGCAAACACAAAGATGTAACGAGGTTCGGCTACAAATAGCCTACGTCCTCCACCGCTCCAAATCTCAATAAGGATGAACTGATTACAGAGATAGCACACACCCGAACGATCACAAGCGATCGATCTACAAGAGATTCACACAGAATTCCCTTTGCACAAGAAGTAGGATCCCAATCCTCTTCTTCTCTAGAACCCTAGCCTCACAAACAAGAGTATCTCTCAAATATACGGCCAATCGCTATAACCCTAGGGCTCTCATGAGTCCTATATATAGTCTCAAGACCTTCAGATGATCATAGCCGTCGAAACGCCAACAAAACACCAAAAGAAAACTCATTTGTATGATTTCCGCGAGCTCGAGTCGACTCGGCTTTAGTTCGAGTCGACTCGGGCACGTCTGGACAACTTCCAGTATGACTGGCACGATCTCGAGTCGACTCCACTGTATCTCGAGTCGACTCGACGATGCTCCGAGTCGACTCGACTGTAGTTCGAGTCGACTCTGACAGTCCAGACAGAAACATGGTTTTTGCGGCTTTCTCCTCTCGGGTCGACTCGACAGACCTCGAGTCGACTCGACTGTTCCCGAGTCGACTCGACTGTTCCCGAGTCGACTCGACTGTAACTCGAGTCGACTCCGACAGTCCACCAGACGGAACTATTCAGAATTGATTCTCCTTCAATTCTCTTCATCACTAAAGGTCTCCACATACCCCAACAATCTCCCACTTGGAGACCTTGGGTATATTCTCTTGTTACTTGGTTCTCCTCTGTGCTCCCACTGAAATTGGATCATCCTAGTGAAATCGGTACGATGCCTCCTCAACGTCTTCAAGCATGAAGACCAGCAGATGCTGAACAGCTCCTCAGCTTCTCCACCGTGACGACCTTCGTCAACATATCTGCAGGATTCTGACTTGTATGAATTTTCTCCAACTTGACGAGTCCCTGCTCGAGCAATGACCTCACGAAGTGGTACCGTATGTCAATATGCTTCGTCCTTGAATGAAAAGCTGAATTCTTCGCCAGATGAATTGCACTTTGACTGTCTGAATATAACATGCAATCCTTCTGTTCCTTCCCAAGCTCCTTCATCAAGCCTTGAAGCCATATTAGTTCCTTGCACGCCTCTGTGGCCGCCACATACTCCGCCTCCGTAGTCGACAATGCAACAACTGGTTGCAACCTGGAAATCCAACTGACGGCTCCACTGCCCAAGGTGAACAAGTACCCTGTCGTGCTTCTCCTGCCGTCCAAGTCTCCTGCCATGTCTGAGTCCACATAGCCCTGTAACCGGATCTCAGAACCTCCATAGCACAATGACATGTGCTCAGTGCCTTTCAGATACCTCAGTATCCATTTGACCGCGCGCCAATGCTCCAAGCCTGGGCAGCTCATGAAGCGACTCACAACTCCCACTGCTTGAGCAATGTCTGGTCTCGTACACACCATAGCGTACATCAAGCTCCCCACTGCCGATGCATACGGGATTTTTGACATATTGAGCTCCTCCACCCGCGTCTTCGGACTTTGCCCGTTTGAGAGCTTAAAATGGGCACCCAGCGGTGTGCCAACAGGTTTGGCACCCTCCATGCAGAATCTCCTGAGTACTCGGCTGATGTACTCCGCCTGAGATAGTCTGAGGATATGTTTAGACCTATCTCTGCTGATCCGCATCCCAAGGATCTGTTTTGCTGCTCCTAGATCCTTCATTGCAAATTTTCTTGACAGCTTCAGCTTCAATTTTGCAATCTCATGCATGCTAGCTCCTGCAACTAACATGTCATCAACATACAATAGCAAGATAATGTAAGATGTACCGAAGTCCCGGAAGTAGCAACAGTGATCCTCTTGACGTCTCCTGTATCCTATCTCAAGCATGTAACTATCGAACTTGAGATACCATTGTCTGGGTGCCTGTTTCAAACCATAGAGGCTTTTCTTTAGTTTGCAGATTAAGTCACCCGTGCCAGCTGCAATGTATCCCTCCGGCTGCTGCATATATATCTCCTCATCGAGATCTCCGTGGAGAAAGGCCGTCTTCACATCAAGCTGCTCTAAGTGAAGATCCTCTACTGCCACCATGCTCAGCACCGCTCGAATAGTACTCATCTTGACTACAGGAGAAAAGATCTCTGTGAAGTCGATACCTGCTCTCTGCTGAAATCCTTTTACAACCAGTCTGGCCTTGTATCGCTTCTTCCCGCCTTGCTCTTCCTTCAGCCTGTAAACCCATTTGTTTGACAGTGCTTTCTTCCCCTTGGGCAGATCCACCAAATCCCACGTTTGATTCTGCTCCAATGACTTCATCTCATCATCCATGGCCAACTCCCACTCCTTCCTGGTATCAACCTCCAATGCCTCCGTGAAGCATTCAGGTTCGCCATTATCTGTGAGCAGCAAATAACTAAGAGTCCCATCATACCTTTGAGGAGGCTTCCCATGAGTACTACGAGTGGACCTTCTTAGTTGTGGAGGGGGTGCCATTGCTTCAGGTTCTTGCTCTGACTGAGTCTTCTGACCAGAATTTGTAGACTCCTTTTCAGGATCCACAAAACACGGCTCAACAGGTTTTGTTTCTGATTCAGTGCTCTGCTGCATTTTCTCATTGAATACCACATCATTACTACGAATGATCTTCTTGTGTTCGGGATCCCAAAGCCGGTACCCAAACTGTTGACCTCCGTATCCAACGAAAATACACTTCTTTGATTTGGCGTCTAGTTTGCTTCTTTGACTGGAATCAACATGGACATAACTGGTACAACCGAATACTCGTAAGTGCGCCAAATCAATCTTCTTCGCTGTCCATGCTTCCTCAGGAATCCCAAATTCAAGTTTCTTTGATGGCCCTCTGTTGATCAAGTAGGCAGCAGTGTTAACTGCTTCCGCCCAAAACTGCTGTGGCAATCCAGCATGTATCCTCATACTCCTGGCACGCTCATTAATTGTTCTGTTCATCCTTTCAGCAACTCCATTTTGTTGTGGTGTTCCTGGAACTGTCCTTTGCCTGACGATCCCAGCATCTGCACAGTAGTCCTCAAATTCCCTGCTACAATACTCACCACCGTTGTCCGATCTCAGGCATTTCAACCTCTTTCCTGTCTCGAGTTCTACCATCGCCTGCCATCTTCTGAAGACCCCAAATACCTCTAACTTGTGCTTCAAGAAGAACACCCAAAGCTTCCTGGTAGCATCATCAATAAAAGTAACATAGTACTGAGATCCACCAATGGAAGAAACTGGTGCAGGCCCCCACACGTCCGTGTGCACGAGATCTAGCTTTTCTTGCTTCCGAGGTTTACCTTCTTTGTTGAATGAAACACGCTTCTGCTTTCCGAGAACACAATCATCACAGAAGTCCATCTCAACACTCCTGAGACCCTGCAGCTTTCCCAACTGGTGCATCACCTCCAGTCCCTGATAACTCATGTGCCCAAGTCTACAATGCCATAACTTGGTGTCCACATCTGCTGCAACAACTCCAATAGAGTTCTCCGTGCCGTTGGTGACATAAAGTGTCCCAACCTTCTTGCCACTAGCCACCGTCAACGAACCTCTGAATATCTTCCACTGATCAGCTGTGAAAGTAGCCTTGTACCCCTAGCTCGCCAACTGTCCAACAGAAATCAGATTCCTCTGCAGTTGAGGTACGTGCCGTACGTCCTCAAGCTCAAGTGAAGATCCAGAAACCAACTTCACTTCCGCGCTTCCCCTTCCTTGTATGGTGCAAGGCTCTCCATCCCCTAGGTAGACTTTGCCAAAGTCTCCCTTCTCATATCCTCCAAGAAGCTTCCGTTGAGATGTAGCATGGAAAGACGCACCCGAGTCTATCACCCAAGACTCGTCACAGGTAGACAAAGATAGAACGAGGGCATCCATATCACCGTCTTCAGCAAGATTTGCCAGATCCTTGCTGACTCCTTCGGTGTGGTCGCCTTGCTTCCCTTTAGGAGATTTGCAATCCCTCCTAAAGTGCCCCGTCTTCCCGCAGTTCCAGCACTTCGCTCCCTTGTTCTGAGGTGCTCGAGACCTGCTGGATCTCGACTTCGAGTCACTTCGAAATCGACCGTCCTTCTTTTGTCTTCCCCGGTCAGAGGTGTTTAGTGCACTTCCAGACGACTCCGTAGCTCCAGAAGATTTCCTTCTTGCTTCTTCACTCAGAAGCACTCCCACAACGTCATCAAAAATCAACTTCCCCATTGCCGAAGAGTTGCTCACCGCCATCACCAGGCCCTCCCAGCTATCAGGCAATCCGGAGAGAATTAGCAATGCCCGAATCTCATCGTCAAAACTAATCTCCACTGACTCCAACTGGGCCGTGAGTCCATTGAACTCGTTGAGGTATTCTGCTACGCTGCCGCCATTTTTCATACGAAGATTAAACAACCTCTTCATGAGAAATACCTTGTTTGATGCTGAGGGTTTCTCGTACATCCGCGACAATGTTGCCATCAACTCCATCGTCGTCTTCTCGTTTTTGATGTTGAATGCCACTTGGGATGCAAGTGACAATCTGATGGTGCCGAGCGTCTTCCGATCGAGGACCTCCCAGTCTTCATCGGACATCTTCTCTGGTTTCTTTGCTCTACCTCCAAGAGGTAAATAGAGATCCTTCTGGTAAAGGTAATCTTCTATTTGCATCTTCCAAAATCCGAAGTTCGTGCCATTGAACTTCTCAATTCGCAACTTCCCTTCATCCGCCATTGCAGAATAACCAATAGCTCTGATACCAATTGTTGTCGGCACCCCACGCCGGAACCCACTCACACCAGCGCCGCCACCGACGTCGGACAAGCAAGAGAGATACAAACGGATAAGCACTCTCTCGCTCCCTCGACTCCGGACTCAAGGATCACCTCTTCGCTCCGCCTACGAAGGGCAAAAGATTACCCCGTGGTATCAGTAGGGTAAAACACTTGAGCACCGCAACGGATTATCAAAGATCAAAGGAAGAAGAAGGAAGAAAATAGCAAAGCAAACACAAAGATGTAACGAGGTTCGGCTACAAATAGCCTACGTCCTCCACCGCTCCAAATCTCAATAAGGATGAACTGATTACAGAGATAGCACACACCCGAACGATCACAAGCGATCGATCTACAAGAGATTCACACAGAATTCCCTTTGCACAAGAAGTAGGATCCCAATCCTCTTCTTCTCTAGAACCCTAGCCTCACAAACAAGAGTATCTCTCAAATATACGGCCAATCGCTATAACCCTAGGGCTCTCATGAGTCCTATATATAGTCTCAAGACCTTCAGATGATCATAGCCGTCAAAACGCCAACAAAACACCAAAAGAAAACTCATTTGTATGATTTCCGCGAGCTCGAGTCGACTCGGCTTTAGTTCGAGTCGACTCGGGCACGTCTGGACAACTTCCAGTATGACTGGCACGATCTCGAGTCGACTCCACTGTATCTCGAGTCGACTCGACGATGCTCCGAGTCGACTCGACTGTAGTTCGAGTCGACTCTGACAGTCCAGACAGAAACATGATTTTTGCGGCTTTCTCCTCTCGGGTCGACTCGACAGACCTCGAGTCGACTCGACTGTTCCCGAGTCGACTCGACTGTAACTCGAGTCGACTCCGACAGTCCACCAGACGGAACTATTCAGAATTGATTCTCCTTCAATTCTCTTCATCACTAAAGGTCTCCACATACCCCAACAGGATCCCGACTGCGAGTCGACTCCCCTGAGTCGCGAGTCGACTCGACCTCGAGTCGACTCCAGAATATGCGCGAGTCGACTCTCCTTATGCGCCTGTAGACTTCGAGTCGACTCCCGACAATATGCGAGTCGACTCTCCCTCAGCTGCTATCTTTGCGAGTCGACTCCCGCAAATGCGCGAGTCGACTCCCCTTTAGGAGCCGGCTCTGAAACTTACTCGAGTCGTCTCTAACCTTGGCACGCACCTAAAAACCATGCCATAATCGTGCCAAATGAGGGAAAATCACCTAATTAAGGACTGATTTGATGATCACTGCATAGAAACTCTATTTTAACCTCATTCTAATCATCAAAATCAATTAATCTAGTGAAAAACTCCCACTAGGATGGATCAATCACTCCTAATCCCCTTCTAAGCACACTAAACCTCTCTTCACTTAGGGGTTTTGTAAAATTGTCTGCTAATTGATTATCAGTACACACAAATTGGAGTGACACATCACCATTCAATACATGATCTCTTATGAAGTGATGTCTTATCTCAATGTGTTTAGTTCTTGAGTGTTGAATTGGATTTTTAGTTAGATTTATGGCACTTGTGTTATCACAATTAATGAGAATTTTATCTTGTTTAATGCCATAATCTTCTAATTGTTGTTTAATCCATAAGATTTGAGCACAACAACTCCCGGCTGCAACATATTCAGCTTCTGCAGTGGATAATGCAACCGAGTTTTGTTTCTTGCTAAACCATGAGATTAGGTTTTCTCCTAGAAATTGACAAGACCCGCTGGTACTTTTTCTATCAAGCTTACATCCAGCGAAGTCTGAATCTGTGTACCCTATTAAGTTTAGGCTAGATTCTTTAGAGTACCACAGCCCTATGTTCTTAGTTCCAATTAAGTATTTAAAGATTCTCTTAACTGCAGCTAGGTGTGATTCTTTAGGATTAGCCTGATATCTAGCACACATGCACACACTAAACATAATATCAGGCCTACTTGCAGTAAGATACAGTAAAGAACCTATCATACCTCTATAAAGTTTTTGATCTACAGATTTACCTGATTCATCTTGGTCTAACTTGCATGATGAGCTCATGGGGGTGCTGATTGACTTGTTTCCCTCCATATCAAACTTCTTGAGCATCTCCTTGATATATTTTGCTTGATTAATGAAGATGCCTCCTTCAGATTGTTTGATTTGAAGCCCGAGAAAATAGTTCAGCTCTCCCATCATGCTCATCTCAAACTCACTCTGCATCAAATCAGCAAATTTCTCGCAGAGGCGATTGTTAGTAGCACCAAAAATGATATCATCAATATAAATCTGTACTAATAACATATCCTTATTTTTCTTTTTCAGAAATAATGTTGTATCTACATTTCTCCTAGAGAATTCATGTTCTAATAGGAATTTACTAAGTCTCTCATACCATGCTCTAGGTGCTTGTTTTCGTCCATAAAGCGCTTTGTTCAGTTTATACACATGATTAGGGTATTGATGATTTTCAAAACCAGGAGGTTGTTCTACATACACCTCCTCATTAATAAACCCATTTAGAAAAGCACTTTTTACATCCATTTGATATAGCTTGAAGTCCTTAGAGCATGCATATGCTAATAGAAGTCTAATCGCCTCAAGTCTAGCTACGGGAGCAAAGGTTTCATCAAAATCTATGCCTTCTTCTTGATTATAACCCTTTGCTACTAGTCTAGCCTTATTCCTTATAACAATTCCATTTTCATCTAGTTTATTTTTATATATCCTTTTTGTACCTATTATTGGATATTCAGAAGGTCTCTCTACTAGATCCCACACTTTGTTTCTAGTAAATTAGTTTAGTTCTTCTTGCATTGCATTTATCCAATTTACATCATTTTCGGCTTCTTCTATATGTTTGGGCTCAAAGTGTGAAACAAAAGCTAGATGGTTATTCAAATTCCTAAGGGATGCTCTAGTCCTAACCGGTTGTGATGGATCATCTAGAATTAGTTCCTTAGGATGCCCGTGAGCATACCTCCAAGCTTTAGTTAGCCCATGATCCACTATAGGCTCTTGATTTGATAATTCTCCTTCAATCAACTTTTGATTACCATCTTGTAATCCCACCTCATCTATCTTTTCTTCAAGTATTTCAATATCATCATCAAGATTGGCTTTCTTACTAGAGGAGATGTCACTAGAGTCATCAAATACAACATGTATAGATTCTTCTATAACTAGTGTTCTTTTATTAAAGACTCTATAGGCTTTACTAGTTGTAGAATAACCTAAGAATATTCCTTCATCAGATTTAGGGTCAAATTTCTCTAGATTATCTTTTCCATTATTATGTACAAAACACCTACATCCAAAAACATGAAAATAGTTAACCTTTGGTTTTCTGCTTTTCCACAGTTCATAAGGTGTTTTCTTTATGATGGGTCTTAATAGAACTCTATTTAATATATGGCAAGAAGTATTAATGGCTTCTCCCCAAAAGTACTTAGGGAGGTTACTTTCACATAACATCGTTCTAGCCATTTCCTCTAGTGTTCTATTTTTTCTTTCCACAACTCCATTTTGTTGTGGTGTCCTAGGTGCAGAAAAATTATGGGTTATCCCCTTTTTACTACAAAATTCATCAAATAATTGATTTTCGAATTCGGTACCATGGTCACTTCTAATGGCTATGACTGAAGACTCTCTAGCATTTGTTACTTCCTTATGGAACTTTTTAAACATGGAAAATGCTTGGTCCTTATGTGCTAGAAACATGACCCATGTGTACCTAGAGTAATCATCTACTATGACTAGACCATATTTATTTCCACCTAGGCTTGTTGTTCTAGTTGGACCAAATAGGTCCATGTGTAATAATTCTAGAGGCCTAGAGGTAGAGACACATTTTATGGGTTTAAAAGAATTCCTAGATTGTTTGCCAAATTGACATGCTTCACAGATTTTGTTCTTTTCAAATTTTAACTTTGGCAAACATATCACGGAATCTCTTTTAACTAATTTAGTTATTGTGTCCATGCTTGCATGACCTAACTTACGGTGCCATAACCAACTAGCATCATTATCTTTAGTTTCATTAACAACTAAACATTGGTTATGTTTTGCAAGGTCTTCTAGGTCTACCACATATACATTTCCACGTCTAATCCCTTTAAAAACTAAACTATTATCATTAGGATTTGTTATAATGCATAGTGATGGTTTAAACATAACATCATATCCTTTGTCACATAATTGACTAATGCTTAACAAGTTATACTTAAGACCATCAACATATCTAACATTATCTATAAAAGTAGAAGGGGTGATTTGAACTTTACCAATACCAATGATGTGACCTTGGTTGTTGTCTCCAAACGTCACAGCACCTCCCTTCTTAGCTTCAAGGGTGAAAAATTGGTCTTTATCACCCGTCATGTGCCTTGAGCAGCCACTATCCAAATACCAGCAATTTTTGTTGACCTTGGCTGCAAGACACTCCTACACAAGCAAGTCATGTCATCTTAGGTACCCAAGTTTTCTTGGGTCCTTCATGGTTAGTCAAGTTGGTTCCTTTTGGAACCCATACCCTTTTAATTTTTCTTTTAGTTTTACTTTTCCAAAAATTACATGCATTTGCTTTATGTCCTACTATTCCACAACAAAAGCAAGTTATTTTCTTAATTTTAGTTTTTCCAGCTTTAACAAAAAAGTTACTAAGAAGTTTTTGCTTATTCCTTGGTTTATACCCTAAACCTGCTTTATTAAATACCGCACGTTGACTATTTAGTATCATGTTTAATTTTTCAGAGCTATATGTGAATTTTTCAACTATGGGTTTATATTTGTTAAGTTCTTTAGTTATTGTTTGTTTTTCGGCTTTTAGATCATTAAGTTCTTTAGTAAGATCCTTATCTAAGGTTTGTTTATATTTTTTAAGTTCTGAAAATTCCTTAGTTAGTTTTTCATTTTCTTTACTTAAGGTGTTAGTCTTTTGAGTTAAAAGTAGGTTGCTTGTTTTAAGTTCTATATTTTCTTTGGTGATTAAATCCTTATCCTTAACTAATTTATCGTATTTATGTAGGTATGATTGATTAGTTATTTTCAGTTCTTTATTCTTAAGATTTATAGCCTTATATTCTACCATTAATTTATTAAATGCATCATAAAGTTCATCAAAAGAAAAATCAGGATGCGTGTCGGAAGTTACCTCGTTTTCGTTGGCCATGAAACAGAAATTGGCCTTCTCTTCTTGTTCATCATCTGATGAGGAGGATGATGAGTCGGAGTCCGATAAGGTAGTCACAAGTGCCTTTTTCTTCTTGTACTTACTCCCCTTCTTCAGTAAGGGGCACTCTGCTCTTATGTGACCCGGCTTCTTGCACTCGTAACAACCAATCCCCTCATTTTCCCTTTCCTTACCTTTGTCCTTGCGGTAGGAATTTGAGGGGCCTCTCCTTTGATGATAGGACTTCTTGTGGTTGATGAATTTCTTGAACTTGCGCACAAGAAGAGCCTCACCACCATCTTCCTCATCTTCTTCTTCTTCGCTGCTGCTGCTGCAAGACAAGTCCTTGTTAGAAGAAGTAGATTTAAGGGCTATTACCTTTTTCTTATGGGAGGACTCTTCCTCGTTGTGTTGTTTCATGGTGAGCTTGTGCGTCATGAGGAATCCAAGAAGCTCCTCAAGTGGTAGCTTGTTCAAGTCCTTGGCTTCTTGAATTGCTGTCACTTTAGCTTCCCACGACCTCGGTAGACACCGAAGGATTTTCCTGACAAGCTCACTGTTAGTATAGTTCTTGCCAAGGCTTTTTAGGCCATTGACAATATCAGTAAACCTAGTGAACATGGATGTGATTGTTTCATTTGAATCCATTTTAAATAGTTCATATTTATGAACCAAGATGTTTATTTTGGATTCCTTGACTTGATTCGTGCCCTCATGGGTCACTTCAAGTCTGTCCCAAATTTCTTTTGCTGAATTACAAGTTGAAATCCTATTGAATTCATTACGGTCTAAGGCACAATAGAAGACATTCATTGCTTTAGAGTTTAATTGTGCCTTCCTCATGTCATGTTCATCCCAGTCCATTTCAAGTTTAGGTACCTTAACACCATCTACGTATATGGATGGGATGTATGGCCCATTTACTACAATGGACCACATCTCATAGTCTTGGGCTTGGATGAATATTCTCATCCTAGCCTTCCAGTATGAGTAGTCAGATCCATTGAAGAAAGGGGGTCTTTGGGTGGACTGACCCTCAATGTGAGAAGATCCAAATGGGGTTGTCATTTTGATCTTTTAACTCTTGAGTGGAAGAGTTTTTGGCTCTGATACCACTTGTTGCCCAGATAGACAACCCAAGAGGGGGGGGGGGGGTGAATTGGGTTTTTAATATAATTTGGCTAATTAAAACTTTGTGGATGATTAATTAAAAACTATAGCAAGTTATTTAATTAAAGCCTAGTGCTGTGAGTAATGTGCGGGAAAGAAGATGAGAGACAATGCACTACAAACACAAAGTTTTATAGTGGTTCGGAGCTAACCCTTGCTCCTACGTCCACTCTCCAAGTCTCACTTGGGAATTTCACTATAACCCCCTTGGATTACAGCCGGTTGTTTTGCAAGCTCACAACCAAACTTGTTGTTTTACGAGCTCACAACGAACTCGGTTGGTTTTTCCAGGCTCACCGACTAGAACCAACCCCGATTGTTTTCCCGGGCTCACAATCAAACCCTTACAAACGTTGGTTTTAACTTGGCTCACCAACCAACCTTAAACCCCTTGATTCAATCCCCCGATTGAATCAAGTAAATACAAGAGATAGAAGAAAACAGAAAATAGCTTCTCAAAAAGCAGATTTAAGACAATATAATCGTAAAGGAGTTAGAAGCCCTCAAACGCTTTTAAGCTGGTGAAGAGGTATGGCTTCTGGAACTCCGGTCTCCTCTTGAAAGAGTGGTCGACTTGAATGCAGGAGGAGGAAGCTTTGATTGTTGGGAAGAAGTTGTTGGAGCAGTAAATGCAGATCTCCCCTTTTTCGTTTAAGAGCACTTGGAGAGCTTGAAAACTTGAATGCTTGGAGTGGAATATCTGTTCTCTGCCTTGCTACAGTCCTCTGTGGCTATTTAAGCCAACCCCCACGGAAACTAGCCGTTACTCTGCTTTTTCTGGCCGTTCTGCACACTCTGCGCAGCCTGACAATATGACCGTTGGTGGGTTGGAGTCGACTCGCGCGATCAGGAGTCGACTCGGCTGTAGCAGGAGTCGACTCACGCTTTTCCGGAGTCGACTCGGCAACTGTTCCAAATTTGAATTAAAGTTGCCGTCTTGACTGGGAGTCGACTCGTCTTGACCTGGAGTCGACTCGCCAACTTCTGGAGTTGACCTGGCAATTTTTGGAGTCGGCTCATCCACTGAAGTCCGTGGATCCAAATTTGAATTTTGTCCACTCGAGTCGACTCGACTGTCCTGGGAGTCGACTCGAATCTCAGAGCCCGAACTCTCGATTCTCTGTCGTTTGGCTCATCCAGTCTTGGAGTCGACTCGAACCTCCTTGGAGTCGACTCGGCTCTCAGTTTCCGAAAGTTGGTCTTCTGCCTTTTGACGTGTAGCTTGTCTTGGAGTCGACTCGAGCTGTCTGTGAGTCGACTCGAATCTCAGAGGCAGTAACATGGTCTTCTGTCTGTTGATGGTCGCTCAGTCTCGGAGTCGACTCGTGTACTGCGGGAGTCGACTCGAATCTCAGAGTCCGAAAATCGTTCTCTGACTTTTTCCTTGTGTTCCTCTGAGAGTCGACTCTTACCTTTTTTGGAGTCGACCTGCCAACCATCGGAGTCGACTCGCGTTCCACTGGAGTCGACTCGAATCTCAGACCCGAAAACTGCTCTCTGACTTTTCTGCCTGTGACTGCTTGGAGTCGACTCTTACTTCCCTGGAGTCGACTCGGTGAATATTGGAGTCGACTCGCGCACTTCAGGAGTCGACTCGTTGACAGGTTCTGAGATGAAGCTTTCTGTTCTTCTTTCTGTTTTCAGTCGGAGTCGACTCGTACTAATCTGGAGTCGACTCGAGCTCGTGCCAGTGAACTTGATACGCTTGGAGTCGACTCGTGATACTCGGGAGTCGACTCGAGTCTCAGACATTGGTTCATGCAGACTTCTTAACTTATCCAAAATACTATGAACCAAGTCTAGAAACACTTGGACAGGATTTTCACTGAAACACTCAATTGAATTCATTAGTAATCACAAAATATACTCAATTGCTTTGAGCTCATCAAAATCAAATGGGGTTTTAATCAATCACTCCACACATATAGTAAACCTAACCGACATGTATTTAACTCGATTCATATCGAAAGCTGACTAGAGAAGCAAAGTATTGGGTTAGGACCTAAGTCAATTTTAAAGATTGTTGAAGATTGGAAAATAATTCTGAAAATTTTAATTAAATAAGGCTGGTATCAATAAAATCTAGGTAGATTTGGAAGAATCCAATATCAAGATTAATCAGAGATCTTATCCAATCTAGACAAGATTATTCCTACAACCACTTTCCATATTTGCATCAAATTGAATTTAGCATATTATGGGGAATATTCTTTTTGTCCTTATTTATAACTTTTTTTAGTTCTTCAACAAAAAATTGAATATGGGCACATTGTAGGTAGGTTCAAACAATCCTACAACTATAAATAGGGGTGCCTAGAAATTTTAAAGGCTATCTTAAATGAAATGAAATTTCTAGTTCTCTTCTGCATTATCTCGTGAGTTTGAGAATTCTTTATTATTAATTTTTCTTCCTATTTTACTATTTGATTATCAGGTAAATCTTTTTCCTCAAGAAGAAAGATTATTTTGTGCACTATAAGATCATCGTATGCACTATTTTTTTTTGGTACAACGGCGGCTCATGCTCAACGGGTGTGGATGCAGCCAACAAAATCAAAAAATAAAAGACCAGATAAGGGTTCCGGCACTGCACCGTGATCCATCCATGCGAAACCTCCAGAGTGGTGAGTCGCCAAGAAATCAACCTAGTCGGCAGCACCGTTTACTTTCTTGTAGACGTGCGTGGCCTGATGGAAGCCATAATCCTCCAGTAATCTACGAATATCGTGGAGCAACGGCCTGCCCTCGCCTGCGCGTCTCCAACACTGGATCCAATCGATCACCATGGTTGAGTCCCCCTCGAGGAGGAGCTGGTCTGCGCCCAATGTCTACCGGGCATAGAAGATATCCTTCCAGGTCTAAGCTCAGCACACACCACAGAGGAGTTGAAGATCTGCCGACCCCCCGCCGCCACTAGTCTAACATCGTGATCCCTGATGACGAATTCTACACCTCTGCATCTCCCGTCCTTAGCTACGCTGTCATCGAAGTTCACCTTCAGGAAGCCATAAGTTGAGGGCACCCAAGATACAAGCACATATCTAGATGCTACATGAGAAGGAAAGGGCCCTCAAATATTCCTGGCCAACCCAATAGGTGCAACCTCAATTGTACCGACGAATTTCGCTGCGTGCAATAGTGCTCTGGCCGCCGCCACCCTCGAAGACTCGAATATTTCTATCCAGCCAGTAGTGGTAGACCAGATAGGCAGCATGCATCTCCCTCTCCTCCACCCCAGACCCCCATGTTGAGGCCTCCAGGAAGCGAAGGAACTCCTCGATGGACGTTCACCTCTACCACTGGCTAGAATGGGCCAAGGCACATCTCCAAATCTGACTGGCCCGTAGACTCCTCCACCTCCGGATAGGCCACACAGGCTGCAGGACATCTCACTTCCTGCTACACTAGCACACCCCTAGTAGGTAAGCATCCCTAGACCATCTTCCATAGGAACAGAGCAATGCGGGGGTGAATGCGCATCCTCCAGATCCATCCGCCATCAATCTGCCGAGACACTGATCTCCCAGCTATCCTCAAGACGTCACAAGGGACCAAATGTAGCAAGGATAGTCTATAATACCTACTATTCACTCCCACTCCCACTCCCACTGATGAGAGCACAAAAGTGCGATCTACACATCACTTAAATTGGTACTATTGCTAACAAATAATAATAAAAGTGTTATATTAATATTATATTTTTGTTGGATGCAGTTGATCGTAAATCAGAGTTAAGATGTGTATTTGGT
This sequence comes from Phoenix dactylifera, assembly GCF_051530095.1. Lineage (NCBI taxonomy): Eukaryota > Viridiplantae > Streptophyta > Magnoliopsida > Arecales > Arecaceae > Phoenix > Phoenix dactylifera. The sequence continues at coordinate 17,351,348 of NC_143191.1, forward strand.
ACAGATTGGGATGATGCATAACCCCGAACCTGATCATGCTGGAGCATAATTAATCTGATCAAGTACACTTGCACTCGAGCAACACTTGGCAGTCATCTGGAGACACTGCATAATGGATTCGCCAAGGGTCTAGTTTCATCATCCAAGAGGATTCAAAAGCCCGTGGGGTTCACAGCAGCGGATCCGTGATCCATCTGCGCTTCCTAGTATCCCACACATCCGAACCAGCTTTCCAGACCCGCATCAGACGCCACATTCACCGTGATCTGGCCGCGATCATCTCCCGAGCCCCAGCCGTTCGTGAGCTTCCACCCAGCCATCTGCCGCGTCTGCATCCCAGAACACCTAGCCGACCGTGCCGTCCGCCTCCTCCACGTCGTTCGCACCCGTGATGAGCTCCCGCATCAACCCGCTTGCGTTCTCATCCTGCCCGAGCCCGTGAAGCTTCCCAGTATCCCTGATGATCTTCTTTCCCCCGTAATCCCAGCTTTCGGAAATTGAGTCCTAGCGATCCTAGACGTTCGCGATTCACTCGTCCACGCCCCTGCCGTCCGCAATCCATCCGCATCTCCCATCGGCTCACGCGTCCGTCCCTTCTCAGCCTCACAACCCGATCAACGCTCCTCCACAGTAGCCGTGATCACCTCCCAAGCATCCGCCTCCTCCACAGCGTCTCAGCCTTCCTCTCAGCCGAGCCCAACGCCCATTCATCCACCCCTTCCGAATCAGCTTCCGGATTAGCTAGCAATCAACCATCGGATCCCAGCATCCCCACGATCTTCCGTTTCCGAGCCTCAAATCCATTCCTCCATCTCCGTTCTCAGCGTCGTTCCGGCCGCGATCACCGCCCAGCCGTCCGGCTCCTCCTCCGTTCCAACGCTCGTGAGCATCTCGGCTGGGATGCGGTGAAGATTGTTATAAGAGGGGGTCGGGAGGAAGAACGGCGGAGGCCTCTACGATTGAAATAAAAAAAAAAAAAAGAAAAAAAAAAAAAGGAAGAAGCAGGAGATGCTCTGTTTCTGTTATTAAAAAAAAAAGAGTGAGAAAGAGATAGGAAGATGATGAGCTAAAGTCATAGGTGATGGGTGAAGAAAGAGCTTTTTGGTGTACCGAGTTCATAATGTAAATTCTAATTTTTTGCTTTATACAATCTATCTTTTGATTATGTTATGATTCATATATGTTGAAAATTCTTTTATGATTTATGCTTATTGATACATGTCTTCCTCAATTATTTGATTCATCGTTGACGTTCTAAGGCACGTTGAATGCTTAAAAAGAGAATTCATGTTATCAAGAACATACTCAATAATTAAATTTTATCTGCTTATAATTTTTAAAAGAAAACAAAAGAATCATAGAATTTATCGCATGAACTTGATATTATTAAAGGAGATTCTGGATCCCTACACCATCTTAATCTATTCAAACTTCGATTATCTATTTACTGATTTATTTTCTATTCGCAAACCATCATCTTAATCCACAAGTTTATTGAATTAATTAATCTAAAATTAAGCTAATACTCCATAGATCGTTCCCTGAGGAATCGACCTCGAACTTCCGAGTTATACTACTTGTGCGATTCTCCTGCACTTGGAAGAACAATTTTTCGAAAGCACCACCCACCAACCTTTACCCTTCAGCTTCTTGTGTCCAATCACTCCAACAAAATAGTATGCCAGCAGTTTGTCGTATGACAAAAATAAGCACCCATATTGGCGCCGCTTGCTTGAATCATATAGCAAAAGTTCAAGCTAAATTGTAGCACATTAATCTAATGCTGCACCAAGTATGCTGGTCCAAAATTGAGCCGGACTGATCCTTCTTTGGTGTTAGCTAAGCAGGCTGAGCCTGAGACAACCGCTGGCCCAGCCCAATTTTCTTAATTTGCATTCCTTGATGAATGGTTGGGTCTAACATTTGTTGGACAAGTTCCAATTCAACCAAGCAGACTCGATAGCAAGAACCACAAGAGCAAAGCATACGGTGCTGCATGCTACCTAGGCTGAATTCAACACAAAGGCCTGGGAATCTTTTGGCAGAAAAAATAGAGGATTCTCAAGAAAAGGGCCCGCAATTCTTAGGTTCTTGTTTGCCAAGACCATGGTATGCCGTCCTGGCCCATACTAGCCGATACGGACCCGTACGAACCGAGTCCGGGCTGGGACCAGTACCGGATCACCATGGGATCCAATACCGGAAGCTTTTTATTAAAAAATCGGCCGGTACAACTGTCGTACCTGTACGGAACCGATATAGGACCGGTATAGATCGGTATGGAACTGGTACGTACCGGTCCGGATTGCCCCTGGTATGCCGACCGGTACCGGCGGATCTTGGTCAAGACTCTGAAAATTTCAATGCAAACCAACCCATTTTTTTTAAATTTAACATGAAATAATCCATGATGTTCAAGGCATCATCAATACTCCAAATAATGTTCACTGGAGGGACTCCTATTGTTGTTTCACCTCTCACTCACCACCCTTCCTTGCTGTCCCCAACCAACTACGAGGAGCTAACTTCATGCAAGTAATGAATATAAACAAAATTTTGCAGGCATATCAAATTTTAAATAAAGAAGCAAACATCATCCTAGATTTATTGAACAATCTACTCATGAGCAAATCATGATATTTGGAAGACATTCATGATATAATTTATTTCCAGTTTATGACTGTTTTTAGCATCACACTTTTTTAACATCCACCACCTAAAAAAAAAATAAGAGAAACTTTTCAGGAAGGTCCATTTTTTGCCCCCATATATTGGTCAGCTTTTTCAATCTTGCAGAAAGTCCTTTTTCCAAGCAGGTAATAAAGAAACATAAAGACAACAAGAAGAATATCTCTTTTCCAAGACCATCACAAGACGCTACATCATCTTTCAAATTCTTTGGCTTCTGAGAATGAAACCATTTACAAGGACAAATGGTAAACTCACCAAGAACATTTATTTCTTTCCTCAACTTGTACAAGCCATAGGATTATTATCCTGGACGGTTGAGAATGGACAGACGAAAAAGAATGAAGAGTACACAGGAAACTCAACATGCTTGAGGAAGCAAATGGGGAGAAAATCATTAATGATGTTATCACTAAGGAGCTAAAATTCTTCAATTCGGTTAGTAGAAGATGTACAGCTCTGCATCTGGATTAAAAGGTTATGGAAGAGAGGTCATCAAATATGGTTCTGATCTCAGGTCTTTCAGATGCTGAACGAATACACCTGAGGGCCACCCGTAATACATCTTCAAGCACCCTAGGAGGGCTTTCAGCACTGTCAACTTCTAGAATATGCTTATCAAAGCACTCATATGAACGGTTCTCGCTGGCCAGTAACTTTACCCAGTCTGTCAGATCTACAATGCCAGGATTTCCAGAGACAATTTCTCCAGCATTTTTTCCAGTCAAGAGCTCAAGCAAAACAACCCCAAAAGCATAAACATCACTCTTCAATGATGGGCATGGCTTACTTGTGCTTGCAAATTCTGGTGGACGGTATCCAAGAGCACCGGCATTTAAAACCTGCTCAGCCATGCCAGCTGGGTTCATTATCCTATGTAGACTGTAATCAGTCAGAAAAGCATTCAAATTGGGAGCTTGAATTAAGATATTCGTGGATTTAAGATTGCCATGAGGAATTGCTTTTTCATTGTGTAGGTAGTCCAGGCAGCGAGCAGTATCTACAGCGATGTTAAGCCGTTGCCTCAAAGATAAGGGATGGAGCTTTCTTTGTTCAAACTCTGAGAATAGACAGTAAGATAGCAATCAGGTTAAAGTTGATACCAAATGCATGCCAGAGTACATTGTTAAATAAGTTAAATTTGAACAGCTCATTAACTTAACAATAAGACCATTGATTCGATATTACGATTAGAAAGTAAATGCAGTATTAACATGTGATCTAACTGTTAAGCTTCATATACATTGTTAACCCCTTGACTATCAGGTCAAGATTTTGGGATATATTGGTCAGTTAACATGGTAATAGAGCACAGATTTGCTGGAATTTGTGAGTTTGAATCCCCTCTATGCTGGTAATTTATTTAATTAACACAGTGATTAGATTGACTCGTTTTGGTCATTGTGCTTGTTATCTTGACTCATTTTAGACACCAGGTTGGACATGTTTGTACCTATATGTACTAGTATATAATAAACAATAAGCTGCGCCTGTTGCTCCTTAAGTCGCAAATTATTATGTTAAACTTGGTAGCTTACATAAAAAAAAAAAAGCCAAACAGAAGACATGTAATGATGTTATAGTTTGATGCTACGAAGTATCAAGCAGTGTCATGAAATACCCCAAGTGTCTAAGCATGCAAACGTCAAGAACCCAAAATCTGGCATGCCTGCCAAGACTATTCATGTGTTTGATGCCTAAAGTAGGTTAATAGATCAAGTTACCAGAGTGTTACCCCGCATGACACTACTCACACTATTAGTAAAGGTTTTTGCATCTTTTTTGATTTCATTCTTTCAGGTTAGTTGATGGTTAGGATTAATTTGGATTAAAGGTCAATATACAGCGACATTAAGGCTTTTTACAATTGTTGTAACTTGCAATTGTATCATTTGAATGTTGATGAATATTAAACTAAATTGCAGCTTCAATTTTTTGTTTGAAGGTGTGATTCCCCTCTTTCTCTCTTCAGATGCTCTTCCTCCTCTCATACTTCTTTCTCCATCTTCTTCTCCTTCTTTTATCTTAATTTCTTTAAGAATATGCATCATTTTTAATTTCCTGCAAGGGAGCAAAATCTATATATATTAAACAATCGATACAGCTAGCAGAACTCCTAATAATCTTTCAATTAATTGATAACAGGTCCTAACATTAACTCTCTTAAACTTGTGGAAGCTTGGAGTCCATCCAATAATGCGTCTTTAAGATCACACAAAAGAATCGAAGAAATTATGATGCACATACTCTTACTCTTTAGTCTTTTCCATGCTAGTTGATGCAGCCTAAAGACACCAAAAGAATAAAAGAGACAATCAGATCCAGCCAACCTTCTGATGGCTCTTGCTAAACATCCAATTGCCATCAGCTCATGATCAGCTTGCAGTGGCAGCCAAGTCCTAGTCAAAGCTGCAGAATCTGACTGTTTCCTACCGTCTGATGGTGGACTGTCCAAAGCATGATAACTAACATATCAGATTTGGAAGCAACTACAGTTCCTTGCTATTCAAATCCTTGTGGCAGCAGGAATCTAATTCTTAGATGCTTTAAACTGCAAATATGCCTAGCTTTGAAAATTTGTTTGATTTAAATTCTCCTGTATTATTTATTTCAAATATGAGGAGTGTATAAGAACCCATGAATCTTACTAATATAAGGCGCCCTAGAATGTTTTCCTATATACTCCTTAAGTTTTCATAGTAAATAATATTCTCCTCTCAAGCTCTCAAATCCCTTTTGTTTGATGGATAAACCAATGGTGAGACATTGCAAAGACAAGAGGATCTTGGTGCAACACAGCACGACTTTGATCGATGCCCTGTGGAGATTGAAGATGATATGCCAAAGGTTCAGCAAGAAGGAAGGTATGGCACCGTTAGTTATCTTTACATTTCTGGTTTATCCACAAAAGCCTAAAAATCCCATTATTTTTATTGATTGCTTTTGCATCATTATCTTAAAAGTAGCTTCCTCTCTACTTTGCTGCATCTGAGAAAAGCTTCCTCTTCACTCAACAACTTCTTTCATTGAACTACTCTCAATGAGCGAGCGTGAGACGGGACCATCACCTTACCTGCAGCACTATTAAGCATATAATCTTTAATCCTTTCTATTCTTTATGATGATTATGATAAAGGCAAAGTTGTCTGTTATCACCAAAGTCATCATGGTAAAGCTTACCAACACAAAAATGAAGTCCATCATGATTGGCCAGCTTCTCTAAAAAAGACACTTATAACTCGATTAAGACTTTCTGCCTATAGAATACAACAACCGCCTTAATCTTATTGTAGATTCCAGCATGCAACACCATACCATTCTGATGGTTTTAAAACCTTGTTTGACATACTTGTTAAATAAAACAAATTCCTATCTCTTGCTTATTTTGACAAGACTGGTGAGCTTACAATAACAATAAATATCATGAAATGTCCTTCTTAAGTCCTCATTTCTTTAGTACTTGTTACCAAAATAAACTTTTGACATTCTAAGAATGCATTTTAGTCACATATAATCTGCTGTTTGATAAAGAGATGAGAATTTGAGTGGATGCTAGACTTGAATTATTAGTACTGTACTTTTGATGTAGCTGAGGCCAAAAATGATAGGGGTTAAGCAAAAGAAGAAGAAGAGGTTGAGATAGAGGAGAAGCAAGTAGGAGAAGGGAGAAAACAAGAATAACATAAACAATCCAGTTCTTCATTATCAGTCATTCTCTACTACATGGTTTTATAGACAACACATGACTATTAGCACATCACAAAATTCTATAAGACAAACAATAATTACTTTCATAAGCTCTAGGAGACACATGCATGAATTAATAAGCCTAAAAACATTAAGAGACATTCCACATCTATGGACGCATGATTAAACCTTAACAACCACTAACTATTAATAGCATAATTAATATTTGACTTGACTTTTGGCTATAGACTAAATAATAGGCTATTCCAGCATGGCTGAATCAAAATCAACTAATCCAACATGAAAGGTCCATTGCTCTTGCATCAAATGCTTCCACTGTGTGGAACTCATCCTTCGAGTTTGTTCAACATTAATACTCTTGGAATTTCCTGCATTCTCAATCTACTAATTAGATCTTGTGACACCACAAAACCTCCACCAAATAATTTGTATTTTGCTGAAAGACGATGATTCAAACCAAGAACAAATTATCTTGGTGTTTTCACATAAAGGTACAGATCTTTAAAGATATTAGAAAATGAATTTTCATATTCCAATAAAATAGAATTTCCCTGAACATTGCTTTCTCAATGTTAAGGCATGAAATCAAATTCTTAAAACCTTCTAGTTCTGTCATGCTCCAAAAATTTGAAACTTCAAGTTTTAGTTCTCTTAAATCAAATGCCGATGACATAAAGACAATTACATTGATAAATTCATAGGCATACTTAGACCTTGTAATGATGTGTACTTGAATAACTGGAGAAGTCATAGTAGAATTAAGTAAGAGATATCACCATGCTAAGAGGCCTCGGAGGTAAATTTCTAACTTCAACGATCTCCATAATTGATATCTTGCACTAAAGTTGATCTCGATATGTGATGTAGGAACAACTTCAAATATATATGATTGCCTATCATTTGAATAAGTTCTAGTTGTCATGAGTTATGATAGCATGACTTGAAGATACTTAAACCTTTTTTCTTTGTTCTTTAAATTACTTATTCACTCTATTATATGATTTTATATAGACAACACATGACTCTTCATGTGCTACAACAATCTAAAAGACAACAATAATTACATTCACAAACTCTATAGGACACATCCATGAACCATAATTAATAACCCTAAAAACAATAGAGACACATTTCACATTTATAAACACGTAACTAAAGCTTAACAACCACTAGCTGTTAATAGCATAATTAATATTTGACTAGAATTTTGAATGTAGACTAAATAATGAGCGACTCCAAGATGGATCAATCCCACATGGTTGTCCTTTGCTCCTATGTTAGCAGAAGCAATGGGCCAACCATGATGGATCAACTCATTTTTCATCAACCAATTTTGGGGTGCCCATATGTTAGTCCAATCCAAAAATCTAGTTCAATGTTATTTATTAGTTATCAATAGCTAGTGGTTGTTATTCTTAAATTATGTGTTATAAATTTGCCTTTATTTGTTACAGTTCATGCATGGTATCTTTTAAAGATCACACAAGTATTTATCTTTTATAAAGTTGTAAGCATTAATTTACTGGGAAATATAAGGTCATCTTGTGTCTATAAAAATAGATGTATAGCAGAGAAAGAAACATGGTGAAGAATTTGGAATAAATTTGTGTTAATTTCATTGTTTTAGGGAAGGATTCCCCTCAACTTTTCTTCCATCTATCTTAGTTTGCTTCCATCTTGTACTTTCTTCAATACCTATTAATTCTAGCACTACTATTAAAGGTTCAATTCAACTCAGATGTTCCAATACTCAACTCAACTCAACTTTCAGAAAGTGTGGCTCTAAACAGAGTGGAATGGAGGAAAAGCATTCATGTAACTGACCCCAATTGATTAGTTGAGTTGAGTTGAGTGGTAGTATCAAAGCTCAATTTGATCTTTCATCCTCTCTTATTAGAGCTGATCACGGGCCTTCTGGCCCGTCCAGCCCACCCAGCCCGGCCCGAAATTTTTCGGGCTTGGGCATTAAGAAAAGGCCCATGGGTCCGGTCTGGGAAGGAAAAGCGGCCCGACCAAAAAAATCGGGCCGGGCCTGGTCGGGCCATTTTGGCCCATTTTCAGATTCCAAACAAAGAAAAAATCGGGCCTGTCGGGTCGGGCCGGGCTAGACGGGCCTAGGACCAGATTTATAAAGTCGGGTCGGGCTTGGACAAAAATTTAAGCCCGACAGTCGGGCCGGGCCGGGCCGGGCCTGGGCATAGCCATCGGGCCTAATTTCTACTGTAGAGCCCGACCCGAGCCCGGCCCAGCCCGGATTTTGATCAGCTCTATCTCTTATGCCCTCCTATGCAAGAAGATATCTCCATCTTACAATCATTTTCTGCAACAATAACGACCATAATGGGTGCCTTTCACATCACGAAGAGTTACTTTGTAAATATAAAAGAAATGCTTGGCTAGAATATAGAGGGCATCTAAAGATTTCAAAAAAGTACCCTATCAGTTTAAAGAACGAGCAAACAAATTTGACGATCACTTAAAAAAACCTAGGCCATGCTATCTTAACCCACGACTACTAGAATTCCCACAAATGAGCATCCTATGAAGTTGTTCATTATCCACAGCAGTAGTATCAGCTTAAGGCCAAGTGATGACTTGAGCATACCGATGAAGTTCGAAATTCACCTCAAAGGCCTCTTAGTGTTATGACATCTCACACTTTTAATTCTCCTTCTAAGACTTTTGTATCTATCCTCCAAATCTTGAGACCCATACAATTGCAATACTAATTATGCTTATAATATCAACAATCAGATCAAGTCTACATCATTTGAATTTGATTTAAGAGGAACCGATCTTGAAGTTCCAATTTTCATAACATGATAGAATAAGGAGGTTTTAAGAATTTGGTTTCATGCCTTAACATCAAGAAAACGATCTTTGAAGAAAAAAATCATTTACTGATATCATTGAAGATCCATATTTCTCTATGAAAGCACCAATGCAATTTGTTCTTATTTTGCATCAGCATTCAGTAAAATACAAATTATTTTTTGGAGGTTGTATCACAATATCAAGCTAAAACACCTCGAAGACATGAAAATTGTAAAAGCATTGATGATTGAAGAACTTGAGGACGAGTTCCATATACCCAAGGTCCCAAAGCATTTGACATAGAACCAATGGACAAACCACGTTGAATCAGCCCATTTTGGGGTAGCCCGTATACTAGTCTATGTTACAAGTCTAGTCACATATTACTTATCAATTATTAAATATAATGATTGTTATTCTTAAGGTATGTGTTCATAATTTGCAATGTATCTTTTAGAGTTTATCGAAGTCTTTTATTCATTTTTTAGAAAGTTGTCAGCATCAATGCATTGGGAAATGTGAGCCCAACTTGTGTCTATATAATTAGATACTTAGTGGGGAAGGAAAAATAATGAAAAAATGGGAATGAAATGCGTTAATCTTTCTTTTTAGTGGTGGACTTCACTTAACATCTCTCTTTTATTCTATTTTATTCCATTCTTTGTTATACTTTCTTCCATGCCTATGATTTACAGTGTCAGCTTCGGAGAACAAGGGTTTATAATTAGACCTGCTAATGGATTGGGTTTTGTTCCCAACTTAATCCAAATCTGGCCATTTTCTAAACATGCTTCCTAGGTGCTGATGAGCAAGCACAACTATAAGAAAAAAGAATCAAGAATTAACCTAAATTGAGGGTTTTAGCCTTATCTATAATTTCATTGAAACAAATTAAGTGACAATAAAAATATCCAAAAATTGGCTGAAGAATGGCCAAATCAAATGAAGTGCAGAAACTCCAGTAGTTTAGGATCAGATTTAGCCAAATCAATCCATTTTACCAAAATTTCAGACAACAATCGATATAAAACAACTCAAATAAATGAAATAAGGCTTTTAGCTGTTATGTTTGAAGTTGGAAAAGTAGATATAACAGCACAGACAATGAACTATATTACTTTTGATAGTATTAAAAGGATACTTTATGAAATACAAACTTAAGCAAAAAATTCTGTTTCCCATATATGGATATGCTTATAACTCGCTGCAGTAAGAGATAAGTGTCAAAATGGACAAGCATGGCATATCTAGTAGAAAGCAATCGTGGAACTAAATAATTCAGCCATAATTCTGGTACACCAATATAGAAGTACCAAAATAGATATAAATAAATAAATAATAACAGGTATCAAACAATAATTACAAACAAAATTCAAATCATAATAATTAATGAATGAAAGCACTTCAAACTATTGAATATAAGAATAGAACCAATTCAAATTTCACGGTGATACATATTACATAAACCAAGATAAAGACAAAGCATATCATACCGCATAGGTGAGCTGTTAAAGATACTGCATCAATATAATCAGATATTATAAGCCTCTCGTGTTCTTTCGGACCCCAATAATAACCCCTTAGAGACACTATATTTGGAAGCCTGATGTTTCCAAGTTTTTTTGCTTCCCTGCCAAATTCCTTCTTACTCTTTGCAATTCCTTCTCTCAGCCACTTCACGGTCAAAACATGACCACTTTCAAGGGTAGCTTTATAAGAGGTTCCATGACAGCTTCTACCAATAATTTCTGCAGGAGCACGGGAAAGTTCCTCTGCTGTAAATATAAATGAGTTGTCAAAGAGATGCAAATCTCCGGCCAGTCTATCTGGGGAACACACACTAAAAATAGAAGGATGCTGGGATATATATGGATCACTAGGAGGGGAAGATATGATGAGGGACATCGAAGATTTCACTTCATTCTTTGCCGAGGAACTACTGATGGTTGCATGATCAGCTTGCCCAGTTTTTGTTGATGACCCTTGAATGTTGGGTTCTGCAGACTCTCCGGGAGTCAATGAAATGTTACCATGCTCAAGAGGCATTGACGCAGACCTCGATGAAAATAAGTGATCCTGAGAGGAACTCAAAGAAGCAGGAGGTGGATCCACACTCTTCCATCGCCCAAAAAGTTGCGGAATGGGAGACTTCTGCTTATCATCACCTTTCCCTCTTTTCGCATTGGACACCCTATAATAGATTAGTATTATCACAGTAATTACGCTAAGAAAAATTGCACCAGCAATTAAAGCATATCTAACTGCATTTTTCTTGTGATCGCCGTGCATTCCTTTATCAGCGAAGTTGGGAACATTTGAAGAAGGTACATGAGGAAAAATTAGTAGGTCGTTCCCTGGATGAAATGATGAATCAGGGAATCTCAGCAAGTTATCAGGAACAATGCCAGATAGATTATTATATGATACATTGAATCCAACAAGGCCTTCAGGGAAATTGTCAGGTATAGTGCCCTCAAAATGGTCATTAGACAAATCAATGTAAAGCAAGCTGCGGAGCATACCAATTTCTTTTGGGATCTGTCCTGAAATATTGTTTCTTCCAATATTCAACAATTTTAGTGCTGTCAATTCACCAATTTCTTGGGGCAACGAACCACTTAAGGTATTATTCGAAAGATCAAGATAGACCAAACTCGAGTTTTGGGTAGGAAGTACTGGAACATTTGTGGAAGTGGAGATTGTTCCCTGAGAGTTTGGCAATGGGATAGGTCCAGTAAAGATATTTCCTGATAGATTTAGATCCCTCAATCTGGATGATGTAAATAGACTTGGAGGTAGAAGTCCATTAAGTTGGTTAAGACTGAGGTCAATAACATTTATTGCAGGATATGTCCCAATCACAAGTGGAAGTTCCCCCATCAACAAGTTGTTTGAAACCTTGAAAGAGGTCAGTCTCAGAAACTGAGATGTTTCATTTGGCAAAGTTCCTGTCAATTTGTTTGAACTCAGATCTATAACTTCCACATAATTTCCCCAACTCTGAACTACAGATAAGTTTCCAGAAAGCATGTTATTACTCAAATCCACAATAGCACAACTCCCTACCCTGATAGGCAGAGAACCTGACAGTTTATTTGTGGAGAGATTCAAATTCTTCAGAGTTGCAGATGTTATGCTTTGCACTGGACCTGCATTAAAAGAAGACAATGGAGATTGACTTTGGATGCCCCAAAATGAATTCACAAAAAAAGGCAACCGAATAGAGTATGGAACTTTAAAATTACGAAGATTCATAAACAATAACAGGTGGACATTTTGCAAACACCATGAAAGAATTATGTGATATACTCAGCACATTTGAAGTACAGGTATCTATACATAGAATCAGTTCGATCCGAACTTGTTATTCTAAAAATTATATGAATAAGATTTTTTGAACTCAAAGACTAATTACCTGTAAGCTGGTTGCTGCTTAGGTCGAGTTCAGTCAAGACCATTGAATTTTCTTTGATCAGTGCTTCAGGCAAAGAACCAGAGAACTGATTGTTTCCCAGCCGTAGAATCTTAAGCGAAACTATAAAATTGAAAGAAGGGACATGACCACTAAGCTGATTGAAACTGGCATCAAACACCTCCAAGCTGTCGAATAAAGGCATCGGATCTTTGGCAAACAGCTCCCCAGACAACTTGTTATGGCTAATATTTAGGTACTGTAATGAGCTAATAATTTCAGAGGAACCATCAGCCATTATTGACTTAACTGATCCAGAAAACTGGTTCTGGCTGAGATCAACATGAACCACACTTTGCAGTTGGCCAAGAATACCATCTACACCACCAGAAAAACTGTTAGCCTGCAAGTCTAGATACTTCAGCCGTCTTAGATTTCCTAAACCAGAAGGCACCATACCCCCAAAATTATTCGAAGATAGATTCAGATACACCAGATTCACCATTTTTGTCAACTCAATAGGTACATTTCCAACAAACAAATTTTGCGATACATCCAGAAACTCCAGAGAGCTCGCAGACCCTAGCTCAGAGGGGAGAATTCCCATTAATTGATTGCTCGACAGAGACAGGTTACGAAGCATCCCCATTCTAGCAAAGTTGGACAGACTAACGTTACCCACCAAAGCCATATCGTTCAATGTGATCGAGGAAACCCGATCACCACTACACTGGACTCCATACCAGTTTTGAGGACAACCACTAGAATCTGGCGAGTCACCACGATTCCAAGTACTGAAGACATGCCCCAAAGGGTCTTCCTTAATCCCTTTCTTGAACTCCAAGAGTGCATCTACATCTGAACTTCCTCTGGCAAGTCCTACCCATATCACAACAAACAGAACAGTGAACCGCATTCCCTAACCTAAGCAGATAGACCCGAGAGCGAAGAGGAGATTACAGAATCTACAGCAGAAACAGCAAATTTCTGAAATGAAAGAGCAGTGGAACACAGAGGAAGCCCAATGAAGTATCCAACTAAAAGAACTACAAAACAATGTACAATGAAAAGTAAATCCAACACTCTGATCCTTCACAAAAGAAGGAAGATGAAATAGCACTTCTCCAGAGTTACCAATTCTCTAGCAACTACTCAGAATGGAAATACTGAATTATCTGAACAAATCTAAGAATGGAAATTAACATAAATCTTAACGTGAAGAAGTCAAACCAAGAGTCTTACCTGACCTGACAAAATCTAACTCCACAGTAAATCACCCCAAAAATGTCAGCCAAGAACAATAAAGAAGAAGATAGGAAACTTACTCAGAATCTAAGCAAATTTAGAAGGAATTTCAGCTCTAAGACATCAAACTGAGTAAACAAAAACACCAGTTATACACTAGAATAGCACAGAATTCCCAGCAATACATACCAAATCAAGCAACGAGGAAGAAAAAGAGAGCAGAAAGGATAAGAGGACTCCAGATCAGAATGGATGAGAGAGAATGGTAACTATTAGAAAGAAGTATTAATTTTTTGGTAGATGGGGTTGGGGGGTTGGTGGAGCGAAGAAAGGAAATGGGAGAAGAAGTTGAGAGTCAGAGAGAGAATTTCTGTGGTGGAGGGGAGGGAATGGAGGAGATTAGACTTTTATCGGCAACATTCTCTCTTGGAATCTTCATCTACTCTTGTTGTGGTGGAAGGGAAGGAATCAAGAAAAAGAGACGAGAATGGGACTCTGGTACAGAACGGGGGAGAAAGAGCCAATGAAGTTCTCTTTCTCTCTCCACGCACGACTGCAGTGGAGAGGTACGGTTGGCTTTCCAGCGACGATCGCAATCGAGGAGGTACGTCAACAAATCGCGTATATATTAATATGATGAGAAAACTAGAGTAGTCTGCTAGCGTTTAGTCCGGTCAGGGTATGAGGGTATCTACGTTTTAACCCAGGCGTCCCGGGTTCAAATCCCAAGATAGAAAATTATTAATTCTGTTTAATATTTTTCCTTTTTTGTGTATTTTCTGGGAATTATTGTGGATTAAGTTATTCGGATCCATTGATTTTTACTTCTACGTTTTTTAGGCTTTTTTTTTTGGAGGAATTATTATGAATTAAGTTATTCCAGTAGGGGCAAAGGTCTATGCTTCAATATTTTTTTTTATTTACAAATTTTCTCCTATTTTGATAGTGACTGTTGCATCCCGGGTTCAAATCCCAACAGTGGAAATTATTGAATTTTGTTTTATTAGTTTTCATGTTTTTGTGTATTTTCTGGGAATTTCTGTTGGTTAAGTTATTCCGGTGCGTTGATTTTTTACTTCTATGTTTTTTAGCTTTTTTTTGGAGGAATTATTATGGATTAAGTTATTCCAGTAGGGGCAAAGGTCTATGCTCCAATATATATATTTTTTATTTACATATTTTCTCCTATTTTCATAGTGATTGTTGATTAAATATTTGTTCCTTCGACAAACTACGAATTAATTATCTTGAGTGCTCTCTACTAGTTCTTATATCTTATTAATTTGTCCTCGTGGTTTGCTACCACCACGAGGCTTACCACTGCTAGGATGCAAGGATACATACAGCTTAGATGTGAATGCTGGTACCAAGACAATATTTATATGAGATTTAACAACACCGCACCATGTTCCATGCAACGATAACATGATTAGACCATGAGATCTATGGTCAATGTTCACTAGGAGAAATGTTGGATGGTGCTTGTTAAATATAAGATAATTTAGGACACCGAAAAAAGAAAAAAAAAACAGAGAGAATTCGTGATACTGAATTTTCAGGAATTGCGAGGTCCGACAGCACCTTGAGACCGCAATCTTACCACTACCATCAAGGATCGTCTTTTACGGTTTCCATCATCCTCTATCACCACGATTCAATAATCAAAAGGGTGAAAGATTTGACATCATTTTTTCAGCAACTTTCTTTCAGACCTGGTAGCCCTCCTGCATGATTACCCCTCGTGGCATGCCTTGCTAATTGTAAGAACCTATGCATGTTAAAGTTAATTACCGATTAAAGGGCACAAAAAAAATATACTTCAAAAGGAGGAGAGCGAACAGAGAGATAAAAGAAAAGTACTATTATACTATTCATTGCTGAAATATGATAGCATGGTTGACATTGATAACTGGTGTTTGATTGCCATTCAAACTTTTGACAAGGAGACATACATACTAGGGCAATTTTATTTTCTATCAACCAGACAGAATGTTATGCGCATAAAATAAAAACCATTTTCTTTGAATATAAAAGAAACCATTCAAGTGGTTTTAAATATATTGTTATGATAGGCCACCGTCACCAAGACAAAGCATTCTGACAGCATCCCGACTGGAATCAGTGAAGTGGTGATGCCAGCTTGTAGCCTGCCAATTCCTGCGGTAGAATGTTTATAAAAGGCACCCCCACCCCTCCCACTAGAGATGGGCACTGGGCCGGGCCGCCCACGGCCCGGCACGGCACGGCACGAAGTGGGCCGTGCCAGGCACGGCCCGCCAGCTACAGTGACGGGCCGTGCCTGGCACGGCCCCTTTGATAGGGCCGTGCTGGGCTAGCGAATCCTGGCCAGCGGGCCGTGCCAGGCACGGCCCGCTTCGGGCCTGGGCCGGCACGGCCCGGTCTAGGCACGCGGGCCAAGCACGGCACGGCCCGCGTGCCAGCACGGCACGGCCCATAAGGGCCTGGGCCGGGCTGGCACGCGGGCCTGGCACGGTCCGGGCCTGGGCCCGGCTCGGCCCCATAAAATTTTTTTAATACATTAATAAATTATGAACACTAAGAAATCTTGATTTATGAATATAAAGCCACCTTAATGGTGGGGGGTTTGGCATAGACCCCTACCAGTTTATTAATTTCAATCAAAATGGTACATGAAGGGAGGTTTGGACCTTGGTCTGACCTCTAGATTCTAGAATACAATAAGAAACTAAGAAAGGGCCGAGGTTTGGACCTTGGTCTGACCTCCAGAATACAATAAAAATGTACAATTATAAAAAATTAAGAAATCTTACTAATCATCAGTGATTCAGTGAATCAGTATTCACTCTTCAGTCTTCAGTCTTCAGTCTTCAGTCTTCAGTAGTGTTTGTATCATCATCATCAGAGGATGTTGTATTATGTCCACCTTTATCTTGAAGTCTTGCCTCAGCATCCAGCCAATCCTTGAAGCAGAGAAGCATCTCCACCGTTTCGCCCGTCATCCTACTTCTCTTTTCGTCAAGAACACGCCGACCTGCACTAAAAGCGGATTCCGATGCTACCGTGGACATCGGCACAGCTAAAATATCGCGTGCAATTGCAGACATAACAGGATATTGATTTCTAACACTCTTCCACCAAGATAATACATCTAGATTCTCTATTTGATTTTCATCATATGCAGACTGAAGATCATTTCGTAAATAAAATTCTAGTTCACTACTTAAAGATGAAGAAGATGAAGAGGAACTTGAAGCATGTGTGTGTCTTCTCTGTGCAATGAATGAAAAAATAGATGACGAACGAGAACTACTAGAAGGAGGAATAGAGGTTTGTATTTGTGTTCTAGATCCACGAATTTTTTCATCATATATAGCATAAATATCATAAAGAAGTTGTCTTACCTCATCTTTAGCAGATTCAGCATCTTGATTCATATTTTCAGCGTATGCATCAAGTAAAATTAGCACGCCATTTAATTTAACTCTAGGATCAAATACAGCAGCTAAGTTATGCATAGGACATATCCTGTCCCAATACTCATTCCATTTAGATTCCATTAGGTGAATAATAGGCATTAAAACATCATCATATCTATGTTCTGCAAATTTTTGACTAATTATATATGCTTGTTGTAAAAATGAACATGAAGTAGGGTAATAAATACCAGAAAGAACATTGGTAGCATTATAAAAACTAAGCAAAAAATCTTCCAAAATTTTTCCTTTATTCCAATCAGTTTCAGTCAATGTAAATCCTAATCCACGATCATTAATATATGCACTTAATAAATTTTTATATGGGTATGCATCATGTATCATGCTATATGTGGAGTTCCAACGAGTAATTACATCAAGTTTAAATTTTTTAAAACGTTTACCATGATTTATGCATAATTCCTTAAATTCTTGAAGTCTTGATCTAGAAGCATGAATAAAAGAAACTGCATTTCTAATTTTTGAAATCACATCTTGAATCATGCCCATGCCAGCTTGAACAGAAAGATTTAAGATATGACATGCACATCTAATATGCAGTAAATTTCCATCTAATATGGGATGCAATGAGTCTCTTAATAATACAACAGCAGAATTATTATTAGATGCATTATCAAAAGTAATAGACATAATTTTATCATTAATATTATATGAACATGCAGTTTGATAAATTATATTTGAAATTTGTTGCCCAGAATGTGGAAAATCAAAAGCACGAAAAGCAAGAATACGTTTATTTAATTGCCAATCATTATCAATATAATGAGCAGTAATGGCAATAAAAGAATTACTACCTACAGATGCTGACCAAATATCAGAAGTTAATGAAATTTTTACATTTAAAGTAGAAAGTGTTTCAATTAAATTTTGTTTCATTGCTAAAAAATTGGTCATAGCTACTCTTCTAAATGTACGCCTACTAGTTCTTTTGTAAGCAGGTTGTAGGTTTAATTGAACATATTCTTCAAAATTAAAAGATTCACATAAACTAAAAGGTAATTCATCCTTAACTATCCATTTTACAAGTGCTTTTCTTTGATTTTCATGATTATATGCAAAATTACCTACAAGTAATCCCCCTTGTATATTAAGGCTACTTTGAGTTTGAGCATGAGAATCATGCATCCTATGACTCTCTTGATGTCTTTTTAAATGCCCTGTTCCCCCACTACTACTACAACTATAAAGTTTGGCACATTTTTTACATTTAGCTTTCCAGACTCCCTCAACCATAACTCTATCAAATTCATTCCATACAGTACTAGTCCTCTTACGAGAAGAGGTTTGACCTTCACTCGGTTCACCAGTTCTAGAGGAACTAGGAACAGGGGGTTGGGGATTAGTTTCTTCCCCCTCAGAAACAGGAATGCCAAACTGACTTTCCTCAAAAGATGACATATCTATGATTAATTCAAAAAATAAAAACTAACCGCAAGGAGGAATTGAGTAGAGGGTCGGAGGGCAGAGGCAGCGCCGAGATTTCGAGCTTCCTCTTGTGCTCTCAACAGAAGCGACCTTCTCTTCTCAACAGGAACCTCCTCTTGTGTAGCACTTGAACAAACTAAAAATTAAATTGCTAGAAGAGCACTTTAGAAGAGAGAAATAATAGCAGTAGAGAAGGAGAGAATGAGAGGTTTGGTGTGGTGAGAATGAGGGAGGAATGAGCTATTTATAGAAGCCCAAAAAAATTTTTTCCCAAAATACCCCTCAATTCAGCCGTTATAGGACTGTTGGGAGGGGCAAAACCGTCTTTTTTCCGAAAATAGCCGTTGGAAACGGCTATTTTCTTCCCCCCTCTCCAGACGGGCCGTGCCAGGCACGGCCCGTCTGGAGCCGTTACGGGCCGTGCCAGGCACGGCCCGTTTAGAGACGTTGCGGGCCGTGCCTGGCACGGCCCGTTACCGCCCGTTACGGGCCGTGCCTGGCACGGCCCGTGCCGTGCCGTGCCCGGCTCGGCCCACCAATAGAGGGGCCGGGGGCCGGGCCGGGCTTGCCTTCCGTGCCTCACGGGCCGTGCCAGGCACGGCCCGCTTCATAAGCGGGCCGTACCAGGCACGGCCCGTTTAGAGTTTTGGCCCGGGGGGCCTGGGCCGGGCCGGCCCGGCACGGCCCGTTGCCCAACTCTACCTCCCACTCCCAACCTCTCACTGACCCATTTCTCCCGTTCTTTTAGGGCCCAGAAATACTTGAATTCAGGGGTCAAATGATTACAGAAGGCATCAAGCAATTGAATGATTGTTTAGCTGCTGCTGTTGACTTCCATATTTTAATGCATGCGTTTGAGCATTAATGGCACCATTCAATACCTACCTACCTGCTAAGTGGTACAGAAATCATAAGAACCTGATAATTAAAAGATTTAGCAGAGGAGACGTAAAGAAGAGGAACACGAACAGGAATTAATGCGTACAGAAATCAGGGGTTCGGTGCACAACAAACAAGAGCACTGAAACTCTCTATCGGGCCTGCAGAGCCATAGCTGCTGGGGGGTTGGGCTCGTAGCCGTGCACCCTAAAGCGATAGATGCACGTTAGAGCTGAGCTCCCATGGTTGGAGGCGAAGTCCAGCCGCACCATGTTGACCACACCCATGTCCGCTGTCACAACATTGAAGGTCTGTGCGTTGCTCTTGTCGAGGTCATAAGAGAACTCACTCAGGAGGTACATCTTGGCGTGGCTGAATGGCTCATCGTCAGGGGATTCAAACCATGCAGAGACCCGACAATCCTTGGGGGCACTGGACCTGTCATAAGCCACGCTCTGCACATATCCCAGTAGAGAAATCAGCGCTGGTTTGAAGAATGATTAAAAGGTTGACATCTGAACTTTGATAAAATTGAAAGCTTGCAAAAGGTGACAATAAATAATTGCTATAGCCAAAGAAAGAGTTTCAGTACACAATTATGTTACAACACATACTGCCAAATGTGGCGAACGCTAACTGCAGTGATTGACCCACTCCACTTCATGGAAATCAAGAGAGAACTAAAATCATGGAATTAAATACTCTATAAACATGACTTTGAATATAAAATGTCCAAATCCATCATTGAGCGCACGAGCCAGCGAGCAAGCAAGAGAGAGGGAGAGAGAGAGCATTCAAAATAGAACTACTACAAGAGCTGAAGCTACGGAAAATGGAAACCTGTTTTATAGATCAACCTCAGACTTTAGACTTCAAGCAGAAGATTTATGTAAATTAACCATTATAGATTGAGCTTCGAAGAAGCTGTCAAATGAGGTTTCCATGTATTTTTTGCCTCTCCATATTTCTCCTAAATAAAGGACCAAAAATTCACCTTCAAAAAGAAATAATCAAGTTCTAAAATATATCAGGCAAGCATCATAAGATTAGTAGAAGATAAAAGGTAAACTTCCTAGTTAAAGGCACCAAAATAGAGCAAAGAGCTTAATAAATTTATTAAGATTTGGTTCTATATTCATAAGATTCTATCAGATACCATTTAAAACGTAACCCATATATATCAATACCATTCCAATTCTGGAATGGGTCTTAAGCCAATAACTTGAGAAGATGTTTTCCAACGAAGAAGATTTTAAGATCATGATATAAGGATTATGAATATAAGTTATGTTCCTCTCATAATCATGGATATGCATTTAATCCATACACACTACCAAACTTGTTCAAATATCGAGCGGCCCACCCAGCTCGCCCGAACCGAGAGCATTTCAAGGCTTAGGGTTGGTTTTTAAGCCCGATGGGCTGAACCAAGCCTGAATTTGAGCCCGCCCATTAAATGATCTAGGCTCAGGTTTACATCGATGCAGCCTGAGCCCGGTTAATATATATTATATATAGATGTAATATATCTATTATTATGTATAGATAATATATATCTATTATTATATTACATATCAGCAAGAGTGTTTCATCTTCTCTCATCTCGTCTTCTCTAAAACGAACGGGTGGTGATCGAGCCTGTGGCGGGTGGCACAGTTCGTCGGCAGATGATGTAAGAGCCATCAATGCTAGTGCGAGAGGCAGCAGTCGAGCAGCTAGAGGAGCAACAAAGTGACATATGGCTGGTGGTTTTGATCTTCCACCACACTATTCACACCCCTCCTCTCTCTTAGAAACCCTAGCTCTCTCTCCCTCTCTCCCCCCTGGTTGGCCGGCGATGCCGCCCCATGCTGTGAAGGTCGCTACCAAGAGGCAAGCGAAGTCCATGGCAGTCTCGAATCCCTTGCCGAGCGTCATCGAGGACGAGGTGATTCCGATGCCAGAGGCCCCACCTCCCTCCGCCAAGAATAATCCAGAGGTGGAGGCATCCACCGTAGAGGGCGGAGGAGTCAGATCTCGCATGGCCAGAAGAGCATGAGGAAAGGAGGGATCAGGGTTGCTATCAAAGGGGAAAGAAGTGATTGGGCTATTGATTTGTATGGATTATGGAGCTAGTTGGGTGTTATATGGCTGGTGAGCTTTTTTAAAAAAAGCCCAAGGCTTGGTCTGAAGCCTGAAGCTATCGAGCTTGGGCCTGGCTAATTCTGGTCATTCCTAGGGCTGAGCCCAGCCCAAAGCCAGCTCGACTCACCCAATAAGGAGGTCTACACACTACGGAAGTGTAGTATAGACCCGACCCAGCCCAGTCTTCCAAACCCATCAGTTGGATTGAGGTCCAATATAACTTGGACATGTGATAGCTATCAAGTGTTCGAGTGTGCAAAAAAAGCCGACGTGGAAATCTTCTAAAAATCAAACATTCGGAAATCTTCTAAAAATCAGACATGCAAACACATCTGTATCTTATATTTATAGTTGAAAATATGTATCATGAGCATCTAATGAATAATGAGCTAGACTCATGCTTGTTAAGTTCATAAAATTTGGTAAGTAATTGCTAATGGTTATGTCAGACATGATAACTTTCTTATAGAAGTATAGAAGAACAGACATAATGATAATGCCATCATGATTTGATTGTATTTAGGGTCAAGGGAGTGTCATGAAGTGTCCAAAGGGACAACATGTCTAAAAACTGAAAATCAGGACTGTCCAGGTAACACACTTGAGTCTAAATTATAACCTGTTTCAAAAACCAGGTTCATCCAAGTTACTTTTCCTACCTGACCCCTGTTCTAGTCAGGTCTATAATGGGTCAAATATTAGATAATCTGACCCAGCTGGATTCAGTCCAGTCCACTCAACCCAAAAACCCTTGATTGTCAAATCTTTAAGCCCTTTATCACTCACGTCGCTGCAATAATAGGCTTGTGAGTTGGGTACCAAGGATATTTATTTGTAGGTCGAAGGCTCAACGAATTGCATACCTACACCCTTTATTAGTTCTTTTCACTTTTGTTCATGTTATTACAAGTTTTCGCCTGTGTACTCCCAAAACCCCACCCAATTGATTAGCAAGGTCCAGTCTGAAATAGTATGACCCAGAAGGAAACCAGGTCAGGTTTGAGTCATGCTTGACCCAGTGTCAACTCAACCCAATTGCAGGCCTAATAGTGAGTCTATCCAATGAACAGACTCAGTTTAATCAAAAAAAAGGTAATAAAAAACAATGTTTGTAACAAATGGAATACAATGAAGATTCCAACAAATTTTCTAACAAATAAAAGTTACCTTACTTCCTCTAGTAAATCATCTTCATTCAATCATGAGAAAAGAATTTGTATCTTACTTCCTCTAGTAAGTAATCTTCATCCAATCATGAGAAAAGAATCCAAACATTGACAGGAAACTAAATAGAGGGTAATAGAGATCATCTTTCTTCAACCATGACATGTATCAGATAATGGAAAAGGTAAAATAAATAAACAGACCATATCGCTGGTCAAAAGCCAGACGCTACGCCAAATAGCTTGTCAGAGACAACAGGTCAGCTCATTTTATTTGAACAATAAAAACAAGCATAAATACAAGCATATCATAGTTTTCATTTACCTACTAGATTTAAACTCTAGTATGTTGAACTGTTTCTAAATATGCTTTAAGGAATGGTGGTATTAGTCATACCCATTGCTTACTAATGCAATCAAGCCTATAGTCAATTATAAGTTTAAGGGAGTACTAATTTTTCAGGCACTATGTAGCAATTCAAAAAAAATAGAAGGTTCTACAAAGATTTTGTAAGAACCTTCTCTATATTAAGCAAGCAATAAATCATCCTATGAGAGATTGTACTAAGGTTGCAACTGCCATCTACTGATTTACCAGATAACAACTGAACAACAATCAAACAATTAAAGAATGCTATTTCTTATAACACAAACAAAAAACAATTCAAATGGAGCTCTCTCCGATTATTAGTAGTGGATCTATGCTGATAACAAAGGAACAACATAAACCCTTTTCTTCTTCATGTTTTTGAGGAAAAAAACAAGTTTGCAGTTAGCCACTTAACATCATTTTCAGTTTCACCACCCATCAGGTACCAAAACAAAAGAAAGATTTACTACGGACTACAAAAAAACAAAACCAAAAATATTTTGTCTTAGGTGTGGATCACATGGTGGAAACGGAATGGACTTTCAAAGATGTCTGAAAAGTTTGAGGGTATTTTAGTCATTTGAAATGGCAGGCTAATGATGTTGGCTAAGTTGGCAAGCCGGAGGACTACTTTGGAATGATTT
Source organism: Phoenix dactylifera (assembly GCF_051530095.1). NCBI lineage: Eukaryota > Viridiplantae > Streptophyta > Magnoliopsida > Arecales > Arecaceae > Phoenix > Phoenix dactylifera. Next base: position 17,375,296 of record NC_143191.1, read on the forward strand.
GGAAACTTCAAAGGCCACTTTGAAAATTTTTAAAGATGAGAGAGTGTAAGAATCGCCCAAACTTGACAGGTACAAACTATAATTTTCCTTTCTTTAAAAAATATTCTTTATTTACTTTTGGAATTTTTATTATTTTAAATTAATAAATTTTCCTTTCTTTTTTAGCAATTATCTCCCCTTCCTAAATTTAAGAATCTAAATTTCAACTAATTGCCCTTGGGGCTCTCTCCAATCAACCCACTTTGGTAGATCCCCCCGTCCACCTCCCCCCGCCCTCGCTCTCTCTCCATGCATACATGTGTATATACATATACTCACCAAGAGTTCCTTGTCTCTATTCTATTTGTTGTCTGTTCTTTTCTTTAGTTTTGAACTCTTCAATTTATGCTATCTCATTTCATTTTATGAGATATTTTTACATTTTGTCAACTTCTTTCACTTGTTTCATGTTCTATATTTTTCATTTATTTTCTAACCTTTTCTACTTAAAACATTTTATTTTACTTGATTTACTACAATAAACTATTTTATATTTTCAGTTCTTATTCCTCTCCTTAAGTGTTTCTTTGTTTTATATGCTATTTTTCCTATTCATTTTTATTATATTTAGTAACTCTAGTTAACAAATTAAATAATTTGTATGAAAATTTTGTTTATCATTTTTTTTCTCAAACTTGCATTCTAAAAGCTGTTTTGCTTTGGGGGGTGGGCAACCTAACCCCTATAGTACCAAATAAGGATGGATACCAATAGAAAAGCAATTCAATTTAATACATGCAAATGTTCTAAAGTATAAAATATCAGGTGCACAATACACCACAAAGCATGCATGTAATGAGATCTACTAGCAATTGTGCATGTGAAGAACAAAAGCACTACTGGTTGGAGAAAGCTGCTTTTGGTCTCGCCTTTATAATCTATTTCATGCCATATTTTCTCCATGTCAAACTAAAGTTTAATTATGTGAACCATATTCATCACATGTTGACCTAACACTAAACCAAACTTTGTACTAAATCTTTTAATACCTAGATTCTAAGAGCATGTTTTGCAATGCTTAATAGAATTCCCTTTTCATAAAAGCATAAGCTAAGAAATGGATTTTAGGAGAAACTAGCAAAACCAAGCTCAAGCTTATGCTTATGAAAACATGCACATATTTGTTCAGTAACGAGTCCACCCTACAAAAGGACAAGTTGTTATTCTCTCTCCATTTCCATTGAAGGCATTTTTGTTAAGTCCACCTAAATTTGATAATCTCAACATAATCATAGGCAACTTAACCCAATATCTAGATCCCTGATTTGGATGCAAGACCCAAGCCTTAATGTTGATCCATAACTAGTTTGCTTTTAGGTCTAGTAAAATGGATCGGAATCTCTCCAAAAACAACTAGATTTGATACAATTTGACTCGACATTACTCCAAAGTGTAGGTTAAAATAATTAAATGACTTGGCTTCAAGCTCAGGTATTGAACCCAAATACAATAAAGGTTAGTCTGAGGTTAAGTAGCTGCAGACCTGATCAAAGCCGTTTGTGGTGATACTTTCACATATGGCCACAAAAAAGTCATTCTACATTATGTGTTCATCTAATGCCAAGAATCTGAAAAGGTGATTCTCACTTCAAAAGCCTTTTTATGAAAGTGTTTCCTGAAGCAACGCCAAACACAGCCATACGTCAATCAACCACATGTAAGATGCTCTTAATCTGATTCATTACCAAATTCAAGAACTTTTATTCAACTAAAACAGATTTCTTCATATCCAACTTGATGAACCTTGTTGCAAAATTAATTAAGCTGTAAAGTTTTGGATCACCAAGAACCCAAGTCTTTGGATCGCCAGGAGTTCAATTCCTTCTACATAGCAGATCTTTTGATGTTTGTGCGCACAAGGGGGATAACATTCTTGTACCTCTTTATCTTATGTGGCAGAATTTGAAGAAGCTTAGAATTTTTTTTCTTTCATGCATTAATAAAATAGCTTTTGAGATGACAGATCTCAAAGCTGTGGACTCAATTGTTTCTCATTATTTTGCCCTCTACTATCACAGCCTGGTCACCAATGAGATTCTATACTTGAACATCATATCAAGCTCCAAATCTTCCAAGTCCTCCTAACCCTCTGCCCAGGCCAAAGGAGAGAAGAGAAAAATGGAGAAGGATTCACCTTATATTTCACCTTCCAAACAAGTTCCTAAAAGGATAGCTCCCATAACTTTCCCTCCCAATCAACCATGCGGTTCTCAAGCTAGCAAGAACAAATTGCAAACTATACTAGTAAGAAATGCATGTATGAAATACTCATCACAGCAGTTTTCCCTCAAAAACCTCATTGGTGTTCCTCAAATGTCTAAACCTATGACAAGCCCCAAAACATCCATATACTTTAGAAACATATGGCCATGTGTCCCCTCTTATACAACATCATTATTAACAAGATCACAGCTTTGCAAATTTTAATGCCTAGCAGCCATGAGACATGCATAGCCTATACATAGAGTATGTACTATTAATTTTTTGAAGAAATGGCAAAAGTGTTCTAAAAGCCTCCCATAAGCACAATAGATTTGCACCCAAGGTCCGTTATGTCGGTATCATGTACCATACCGGTACTTGGCTGTTATGATACAGTACTAAACCATACCGTACCGACACTCAGCATGCAAATGCATACCGGTTTGGTATTGGTAGAAATTTTTTTAAATTCTTTTTTTGTTTTTCTTTTTCTTTTGCTTTTGAGGATTAATTCAGGTTTATGGATGTTTTAAAGGAAAGAAGAAGAAAAAGGAAGGAAGGAAGGAAAGAAAGAATGAAAGGGAGAAGAAAAGAAAGAAAGGAATGAAAGAAAGAAACAAAAAGAAAAAGAAAAGAACGAAATGAAGGAAAGAAGAAGAAAAGGAAAGGTATGTGCAAATAAAGATACCATATCAAATACATGGATCTCTAATCATAGACAACAAGCCTTCCAGTAATAACTTTTCAGATTGTTTCTTTTGATTGGATTAGTTAACTATGTCATTATGGGGGTGAGGTAGTTTTATGGATCAATTAACATCATTTGGTCAGAGGACTTCCTTAAGGAAGTAGCTTGAGAAATGATTGATCAAGAAATATGACTAAAAGACAATGATTTAGGGAAATGATGTATGAACTAATTAATTATATCTTTACAAATCTGTCATCTTTAGTTTATGAATCACTTAACATCATTTGGTTAGGGAAATAACGATTGGCTTATATTGTTTGCACCCCTCTTAAAAAAAGTTATATTCAATCAAAACTCTAAACCAACAATAGTGTTGGATCTGTTCTATCTAGAATGAAATTATTTTATATTGATTTAAAAGTTTGAAACAAAACTTCATATCATGACCAAAACATTAGTAACAATTTAATACAAATTTTCCAACTGGAGTCATGCCATATTAATTATGGTTGTCAAATTCTGAATTTTCTCCCTCAAAAATTTACCACTTTACATCTCTTAATAACTCACATACAAGACATTTTAAAAATAGTATATCTAGTTATATAACTAACATAGGAGAAATAGTTGAAATCGAAATTATATATGTATATTATATAACTAACGGATGAGAAATGGCCGAAATGGAAACTTTATATATGAAACAGTTAGAAGAAACCAAGTAAAACTTGAGAGCCACATATCTTCAAAAAATAGTTATATGATTAAGTTAGAAAGAAACAAGTAAAAGCTTACGTTCCAAATACCTCAAAATAACTATATAGCCGTATGGAAAAGTGACACACAATTGGAGCAAAAACTTACCTTAGATACATGCTCTAGCGTGACAGCCTCAGGTATGATCCCTGATCTCAGCCTAATCTCAACAAATCCACTGCTTCCCTGCAAGGGAAAACATTGACCAGGCTCACCGAAACTCGGCTCCAGCATTTTGTGAGCATTAGCATGAACAACGTTTTGACCTTTAGGAACAGAAAACCAACCGTTAGCTTTCCCAAAACCGTAGGGCTCTGAATGCCTGACCACCCTGGCTCCACCAGAAGCTAAAGCATAATCAACCCTCCCAAGACCATCAGCTGCATGTTTTTCCATCTCTTTCTTAACAAGATCCCTAGCAAAAACCCTAATTTCGTCCAGATTAACATTGTTATCGCTACCATCTAGCCTTCCAGTGTTCTTCAGCTCACTCCACAAGCTATCAAATTCTTCCCTCGAACGGAGACCCATGCCCTTGAATTCAGTCAAAGACTTGTCTAAACCATCAGTCCTAGCTTCCAACTTCTTCAACTCCTTCTCCAACAGTGCCCCTTTCTCTTCAAGTTGCTTTTTCAGTTCCCTTGCCATGGTATGAATCTCACTTCCAATTTTTCCATCTACAAGATCTACCTGAACCTGCAGCATCTTTGCTGTTTTCTTTAAAGATGCCTCAACTTCAGAAATCCGACCCTCATAATCCAAAGCTACAAAAGGTGAGTTAGTATGGTCTCCAATTCTATCAGTCCATCTCCAAACTGTCTGCCCCAGCCATAATAGAGCTGCTAGAAGCAGGCAATTCTTTGTGAGAATGCTAAGAATGGTTTGCCACTTCAGTTTCATTGGCTTTGGTACAGGCTTCTTACGTCGTGGTGAAATGGAGGAAGCAATCAATCCTTTCTTCAACTGTGGCATGTCTTTTGATATCTCAAGCACAGATTCTCCTCTGATTGTATGGGCCAGATCCTTCCCATTAACAGTAATCTTATCCTCGCTAACCCCATTAGCTCCTCCATCAGCAAGGATATCAGCACTTGATTTCTTCTCCACAACTACCACTGTTCTTCTCCTAGCATTTGGCTTTGAGTTTGAATCCAAGGTCAAAGATGCATTGTTACTGGCAGCAGGATTTGCTGCCATTGCTGCAATGGTGGAAGCAGACATTGTTCTGCTCTGCTAATTCCGAAAATTCTTTGGGAAATAACCTAAAAAATATGACAAAAAGATAACAACGACAACTAAAAATTTCAGTCATAAAGACAGAATATTTCTCATAGTTAAAGAACTAATATTCAACCATGAAACCAAAACATATCCTTTCCTCACAAAAATAAATTCGCGACAAAATAAGTCCTTAAGAAAAGCCTTACTCAATAAACAAACGAAATGTTAAACTATAAAATCCGGAAGCAAGACCAGAAAACTAAAACTTTGGACCAAAATTTGTGTCCAAGAAATCACAGAATCCATGAGCAAAAAAGGGTCGACCAAAACCCACAAAATGAAATGCAGATTTACCACATACGAACTCCCATAGAATCAAAAACAATACCATAAATCGTTGAATCAAACCTAATCTTCCAACAATTCCAGGAACATCAAGTACCTGACAAAGAACACAAGAACCAACTCGAAAACCCAAACAAATTTGACAGAAAAAGCAAACTACCGCCTAAGACAGGAACGATAAAAAAAAAAAAAGAAAACAACATTATAAAGCGGATTTCGAGACCTAGACTTCGAAAAAAGGGCAGAAAAGAGCCAAAACCCGAATCCAGCGCGAGTTCCAAACAGTTCGAAGAAGGGATCGAGCGAAAAGTGGGAAAGAAATGCCGTCGGCGTGCCGGCCGATCGCGCCGTCTGGGCCTCCGCCCACGGTGGCCGAGGACCTCGAGCGCCAAAGCGAGAGGGGTTTTGATTTCTTTTGCGAGAAAAAGGCGAAATGGGGGGCGGAAAAGGAGAGTGGTTTCCCTCTTTTGGGATTTTGAAGTCGGTTTTATTTAGACGACAGGACAGTGTATTTGAGCGTGTAGTCACTGTATATCTTGCATACAGACGTTTGTATCGCGCCGAGTTGCAAAGGAGATCTACAGATCCAGCCCTATTGATGCCGGGGAACCATTGTGATGGCACGAGGCCCGAATTTTTTTTCCTTTAAGTTTAGAAGAATTTTGCATTGAGAAGAAATGTTATGTTTGAGTGATTTTTTTAAACCTATATTAGTTTTTCTGCTATTTATAAAATTTAAAAACAAGTTTTGTTGCACATAATATATCTCTTCTCTTCCCTTGTAACATGGAGAATGAACTTGATATCTAAGATGTTAGAAATAGATTGTCTTATGTGTTGCTGGAAATTGGACCCGGGGGCTACCGCGAAGCCGGGGAAGGAGGAGCTTCGCTGTAGGGACGGTGGTCGGCGGCGCGCCGACTGGTGACGTCCTCCTGGAGGGGTGTAAGTCCTGCAAAAAACCGGTGGCCGGGCTCCCCGGCGCCGGCCCTCCGATGCTTAAGTCAGAGGGGGCAGATATGTGGAGAGAGCAAGGAAGAGAGTATATGGAGAAGACAGTAGGAATATTTGGATAAGATGAAGAAGATGAAGAGGGTGATATCCTCCATTGTGTCTGTGCTGTTTGCTTCTTTTCACCCGGTCCAGGAGGGTTCTGTCCGGGCGGCCCCCCATCCTTTTCCCCCCAGATTTCCTTTTATAGAAGGATTTTTGTTACCTGGGAGGTGACAGGAGGTTTGTCCTCTTTTGTAATAATTGGGCACGATTTGGCCCATTAATGGCGTAGTGGAGAACGGGACCGAATCGGACCGGAATCAGGGAGTTGTCACGGTCGATCGGACCTGTTGGAGTGGTTGAACCGCCGGCTGTGGTGGGCCTGGGGTCCGTGGATGATAAGTGCATTTATTACCGAATGAACCGGCGGTCAGGAAGAGCCATACGCTCTGATGGTTCAGTGATCCGGAGATCGTCTTGGGCCGTGCTCATTAAATGACTGGGTGCATCGGAGACTTGAGGGAGTCTCATGCATTAATGGCAGGTCGTGCCGAATACCTGCAGAGATCTTATGCCTTGATGGCTTGGAGATAGTGGCAGGCTATAGTAGAGTCGCGTGTATAGCCGCCGGACCTTTCGAGAAAGCTTGGCGGGGAGGAGTATTAGTTAAGGCATCGGCTCGGCAAGGGTGCCGAGCCGAGCTGGTCGCCCAGAGGGGCGCCCTGTGGCGGGGTTGCTTCTAGTACTTCTGGTCGACGCCCTTTGGGCGAGCACCTTCTAGCCGAGCGCCTCTATTTGGCGCTGTCTCTGGTCGGCGCTTCCTAGTTCGAGCGCTTCTCTGGTCGGCGTTCTTCTGGTCGGCTCTTTCTAGCCGAGCATCCCTACTTGGGACGTGTTGGTTGGTCCGAGCACCTCTTGGCGCTCCGGTCGGCACTCTTGGGCCGAGCATCTTTTCGGATTGGCGCTCTCTAGCCGAGCACCCCTCTGGTTGGTGCTCTCTGGTCGGCACTCTTTGGCCGAGCACCTTTCTGGTCGGCGCTTTTCGGCCGAGCGCCTCCGTGGTGGTATGACTTGGGGTTTTTCCCCCAACACTACCCCCGACTTCCGAGTTCCAGTTGGCTAACAGCTGGAGCGTGGGAAGTAGCTTCAGTTGAGTCATTACGGATTCCGAAAATCCTAATTTATTGCGTATTTTGAATTATCGAGCGCTTTGAGGTGCCTTTAATAGGCGGCGTCTCTTCTTTTCCGAAAAGTCTCATTATTGGGACACTTTTTGCGAAGCGTCCTCGCGTCGTGGGCTCATGATGGGGCCGCACGATCCGATGGGGCGCTTCGGCGTCCGAAGCGCTAGCCCTAATTAAATGCGTCGTTCTGTCTTTTGGACCGACACGCGTCGCCATCTAAACAGGATACAGCGTTTTTCTCGCTGATCCGGGCCGTTGGGGAGGTCTATTTAAACTCTCCCCTGGCCCTCTGTCCTCTTTCTATTGCCTTCTGCTTCTAGCTTTCTTCCTCTCAGCCTCTCTCAGTCCGAAGTTCTATTCTCCGGCGTTTTCCCCAGGTCGTCCTTCTTTTTTGATTTCTTTTTCTTTTTTGCAATGGGTTCTCTTCCTAGTGAGGTCGAGTCCACCATGAGCATCCTGGAGGTCGAAATGACCGAAGAGTGGTTTTTTCCTCTTCAGGGGTTCCGTTTGGAGCCCGCCAGGCGAAGGGATCGGATAACCGATCCTTCGGTAGGCCGGATTGGAGTGCACCTGGAATCGCTCTGGGCCGGCCTCCGATTTCCTCTTCACGGCTTCGTGAATGAGTTGCTGACGGTATGCCGGTTGGTTTCGGCGCAACTCACTCCGAATGCCTGGAGGACAATGATGGGCTTCCTGTCACTGTGTTTACTGCAGGGGATTCCGACCTCTGTCAACGTTTTCCGGCGACTTTTTATCTTTAAGTCGAATCCGGGAGACGGGGAGTGGCTTTACATCGCCCTTCGGGCGGGTCGGCCACTCTTTCATGGTGCCCCCTCGTCCATTGATGGCTGGAAGGAGAAATTCTTCTTTCTTGGTTCTACACAGTCCTGGGGGTTTGACCCACGGTGGGGACCGGCTCAGCTCAAGTCCATCAACAAACCCCCCAGACTTTCTCCACGTGAGCAGGGGATCCTCGATGCCATCCGCAGCTTCGGGGACGGCATCTTACTGAACGGCCTCATATGTGAGGACGCTTTGGTAAACGTGGGCTTGAGCTCGGCGCGTCCCCATGGTAAGAGTAATTTCAAGGTGTATTTATTTCCTTACTGTTCTAATGTTCTAATCCTTTTTGCCTTTGCAGATATCGCAAAGATGGTGACGAAAAGCGAAGTCCTCTACGCCCGCTTCCAAAAGAGGGCAGCCGAGCTCTCGGGCGAGCCCACCGAGCCGAGGAAGAAGCAGAAGGTCTCGGCGACCCCGGCGACCCCGGCGCCTCCGGCGGCAGCAGTGGCCGAGGCGGGTCCTTCTCGCCCCGCTCACTCCGAGACGGGTCCTTCTCGTCCCGCTCACTCCGAGGCGGGTCCTTCTCAGCCCGCGCGCCCCGAAGCTGGTCGGAGGGAGGGCGCGGATTCCGGGGGCTCAGGCTCCAGAGGAGCCTCGATGGCGCCCCCATGCCCGGCGCCCTTGACGCAGATTCCTGGTCGGCAGGACGCTTCAGTTGCCGACCAGGGGAGGAGTTCTGCGGGTCCCGTGCTTGCACGCCCCGCCATAGTTGTGCGGTGGTCAGATCGGCCGCTTGTGCGACCCCAGCCCCCTAGCTCCGAGCCGGGGAGCAGTCAGGGAGCCTCGGGGTCGGCTCCGCCTAGGCCAGCCGATGCTGGCCTCCCGGGCCCATCGGGCTCGGTGGAACGGGTGCCCCTTGCACCCACCTGGTCGGTGTTCGAGGGTGATTCAGCCCTCGAAAACCCTCGAGTAGCGCTTGAGATATTCCGGGTCGCGCTGCTCCCAGCCGACCAGGCCATGATGCAGTCCATGAGCTATAATGCTTTCATGGACTTTACCCGCTGCAACGCCGTCCGGGTAAGTAAAATTCTCCACCTGTGTAATCTGTATAGATTTTCTACTAGTGGCGCCTTATGTTTTTCTTTTCGTCTCTTTTACAGCATTTGCACGAGACGGAGATGCTGATGCACCTAGTACAAGAATACCGGGAGAAGGCCCGGAGGTGCCAGCGCGGGTATGACGAGGCCCAGATGAGGTACACGGCCGCCGAGGCGAAGTACCAGGCCTCCGAAGCGAAGTACCAGGCCTCTGAGGCCGAACGACAGGTGCTCCAAGAAAAGGTCGGAGCATCCGAGGGAAGAATTCGAGCCCTTACCGCCGAGCTCGATGAGGAAAAGGGCGCGCATGCGTTGGCGAGGTCCGAGCTGCGCGCTGCTGAGGCTCGATTGGCCGAAGTCGAGCAGGCGCTGGCCTCCCGCGAGCAGGAGGTGGGGAATGCCCGCCTCCGACATTCGGAGCTCGAGCGGGAAATAAAAACCCTCGAGAAGAAGGCCACCTACCACGAGGCTCGGGAGCTCGAGGCTCGGGAGCAAGCTCAGAGCGCGGTGGCGCTCTTTCGCGAGTCAGAGGAGTTCCGCGACCTCCTGAAAGAGGAGGGCGTGAATGGGCTGATCCAGGGCTTCCGGGATTTTCGCAATCAATTGCGGCGGCTCTTCCCGGATTTTGACGTGAACTTGCTCCAACCGAGAGCAGGGGTCGAAAGGCCGGATGCGGAGGCGGATGCTCCGGAGGCTGAGGCGACCGAAGCCGCCCCCGAGGCTACTCCCATCGCTGCCGAGGCCGAGGAGGTCCCGACTGCTGAGCCCGCCGCTCCCGACACTGCCAAAGCCGAAGTGGTCGGGCTCGGGCCTTAGAGTGTAATTTTGTTTTGTTTTGTAAAGTCGGGATGGCCTCCCGTACTTGTAAGGGCCGAACCCGAATTTTGTACTTAGCCTACGAGCCTTTTTGAAATGAATATACATTTTTTTTTCTGGAAACTCGTCTATCGTAGTCCAAGTTTCTCTGCTCGGATCTGTTTTAGGTTCCGAGGATATGGGCTCTAGGGCCTGAGCTTTACCCGCCACAGGGTTTGAGTTTAAGTTTGGCTTGCCGAGCTCCATTGCTCGGTCCTTCAACCAGTGGTATAGCAACGCTTGTGCTTATACCAAGGATTTGGGCTCGGAGAGTCTTCCCGAGCTCAGTCCAGAATTCGACCGAGCCCTAAGGCGGTCTCTAGGACTTAAAATTTTTGCGAAGTTAGTGAACTTCGATCCTCGCATTGCCGGGGCGGACCAGATTCGTTTCCAACGAATGGGTCGAATGCTCGTCAGCTCGTGACGGGAATTCACCGGACTTAGTATAATAATGTGCTGGTGTCATGAGCACTCCTTCGCCGAGGTGATTGAAGACGCTCCTCTGCTCGGTGTCCGTTCTTTGAGGACATCGGCAGAGAAAAATTCAAGAACAGAATAGATAATGTAGAAACATTAAATAAATGGGTACCTTATATCGTGTGCGTCCTTGCGCCTAGGCGACTGAAGACGCTTCTCTGCTCGGACTCCGTTCTTTGGGGACGTCGGCAGAGAAATCCAAAAATAGAATAGACAATATAGATATTAATGTAGAAACATTAAGCAAATGGGTACCTTGTACCGTGTGCGTCCTGGCGCCGAGGCGACTAAAGACGCTTCTCTGCTCGGACTCCGTTCTTTGAGGATGTCGGCAGAGAAATCCAAGAATAGAATAGATATAGAGACATTAACGTTAAGTAAATGGGTACTTTGTACCGTGTGCGTCCTTGCGCCGAGGCGACTGAAGACGCTTCTCTGCTCGAACTCCGTTCTTTGGGGACGTCGGCAGAGAAATCCAAAAGCAGAATAGATAATGTAAAAACATTAAATAAATGGGTACCTTGTACCGTGAGCGTCCCTGTGCCGAGGCGACAAAAGGCGCTCCTCTGCTCGGGGTCCGTTCTTTGAGGACATCGGCAGAGAAAAGTTCAAGAATAGAATAATGTAAGACATTAAATAAACGGGTACCTGGTACCGTATGCGTCCTTGCGCCGAGGCGACTAAAGACGCTCCTCTGCTCAGGGTCCGTTCTTCGAGGACATCGGCAGAGAAAAGTTCAAGAATAGAATAATGTAAAGACATTAAATAAACGGGTACCTGGTACCGTATGCGTCCTTGCGCCGAGGCGACTAAAGACGCTCCTCTGCTCGGGGTCCGTTCTTCGAGGACATCGGCAGAGAAAAGTTCAAGAATAGAATAATGTAAAGACATTAAATAAACGGGTACCTGGTACCATATGCGTCCTTGCGCCGAGGCAACTAAAGACGCTCCTCTGCTCGGGGTCCGTTCTTCGAGGACACAGGCAGAGAAATCCGGCGATGGAGAACGAGCCAAGCTCGTCGGCTAGAGCCGACGGACAGCGAGCCGAGCTCGTCTTAGTCAATGAAGACCGCATCCCAACGCATCGGGGCATCCCGATAAACCGGGGCATCTCGACGTCTCGAGGCATCCCGGCCGAGGTCGGGATAGGAGCACGAGCCGAGCTCGTCCGGTCAGAGAGGACCGCTACTCAATAGTCGATGGAGCACGAGCCGAGCTCGTCCGGTCAGAGAGGACCGCTACTCATAGTCGATGGAGCACGAGCCGAGCTCGTCCGGTCAGAGAGGGCCGCTACTCAATAGTCGATGGAGCACGAGCCGAGCTCGTCCGGTCAGAGAGGACCGCTACTCATAGTCGACGTCTCGAGCTTCCCGGTAACCGGGGCATCCCGACGTCTCGGGGCATCCTGACCGTGGCCAGGGTAGGAGAACGAGCCGAGCTCGTTGGTTGATGGAGAGCGCACCACGAACTCACGGACATCTTCAGGGAGTCTACGCAGGTACTCCATCATCCCGAGGCATCGGGGCATCCCAACCGTGGTCAGGGAAGAAGAATAAACCTGATGCCATGAGATAATCAGGAAAATTGGTGAGCTCGGAATAAGTTCGCAAACCATTAGTTTATTGTGAAATGAAATTCATAGAATGAAATTCAATGGTTGAATAATGGGGAACCCCTTAGGGTTCTACTGGTGGTACACGCGGAGATTTTCAGAGCTCCAGCTCCGCAGAATGGGAGTCCCATCTAGAGACTCCAATTGATAAGTTCCGGGCCGGCGAATGCGCGTGACTCGGTATGGTCCTTCCCAATTCGGGGCCAGCTTCCCTCGCTCAGTTGGTCGGGAGGTTTCAACTCTTCTTAGGACAAGGTCTCCTGGTCTGAAAGATTTGACTTTGACCCTGGCGTTGTAGTACTGAGCTGTCTTTTGCTGGTACCTCGCCATACGCACTCGGGCGACCTCCCTTGTTTCCTCGATCAGGTCGAGGTTGCCTCTGAGCTGCGAAGAGTTGGAGCTGGCATCGTGGTGCTCGACTCTTGGAGAGGGGAGCCCAATCTCTAGTGGAATGACGGCCTCCGTCCCATATGTTAGGTTGAAGGAAGTCTCGCCGGTGGAGACGCGGAACGTAGTCCGGTAAGCCCACAGGACATTGTATAGGTCTTCGACCCATTGTCCTTTGGATTTGTCGAGCCTGGTTTTGAGACCCTGCAAAATAGTACGATTTGTTACCTCGATTTCTCCGTTCGTTTGAGGGTGCGCGACCGAGGTGAAGCGATGGTCAATGCCAAGCTCGGAGCAGAACTCTCTGAAATGGATGTTGTCGAACTGGCGACCGTTGTCAGAGATAAGGATGCGGGGAAGCCCGAATCTGCAAATGATGGACTTCCAGACGAAATTCCGCATCTTCTGCTCGGTGATCCGGGCGAGGGGCTCGGCTTCTACCCACTTCGTGAAGTAGTCGATGGAGACGACCAGGAACTTTCTTTGCCCGGTGGCCAGTGGAAATGGCCCTAAAATGTCAATTCCCCACTGGGCAAAGGGCCAAGAGGAGCTGATAGAAGTCAAAGGAGCCGAGGGCCGGCGCTGAACATTGGCGTTCCTTTGGCACCGGTCGCATCTTTGGACGAAATACATAGCATCCTTCTGGAGTGTCGGCCAATAATATCCTTGGCGCAGAATTTTATGGGCCAATGCTCACCCTCCCAGATGGTTTCCACAAATCCCTTCGTGGACTTCGCGCAGGGCATAATTAGCTTCCGTTGGGCGAAGGCATCTGAGGAGGGGAGAGGTGAAGGATCTCCGATAGAGCTTTTCCTCGTATAGTATGTACCGGGTGGCGAGGCGCTTGATTCGGCGAGCCTCTCGTTCATCAGCGGGGAGGGTTTCGTCTTGCAGATAGCTGATGAGTTCATCCATCCAGCTTGGCTCGAGCTCGGTGCAGAGGGTCTGCTCGGGCTCGTCTGTGCTGGGCTTTTGGAGATATTCCAGTACTGCCTCTTTGGGAAGCTCGCTCATGCGAGAGGACGCCAGCTTTGATAGCTGGTCGGCCCTGAGATTCTCCGACCTGGCAATATGTTGAATGTGGAAAGAGTCCAAGGTCGAGGCGAGATCCCGTACCTTCTGGAGATACTTCTGCATGGTCGGGTCTCTGGCTTCGAAGTCGCCCACAATTTGGTTGACGATGAGCTGAGAATCACTGAAGGCCTTCAAGTCCTTCACTCCTAGCTCTTTGGCTAGCTTAAGCCCGGCGACGAGCGCTTCATACTCCGCCATGTTATTGGAAGCAGGAAACTCGAGGCGCAGGGCCTGCTCGGCGACCACCCCCTCCGGGCTGGTGAGAATAAATCCTGCTCCGCTACCCCCCAAGTTTGAAGAGCCATCGACATGTAGAGTCCATGTCAAACTCGGGGTCTGCTCCAGCGGTGGCTCGGGTTCAGGCTCGACCTCATCCGGTATGGTGCACTCGACTATAAAGTCTGCGAGTGCTTGTGCTTTGATCGCCGGTCTGGGCCGGTACTCGATGTCGAATTCTCCGAGCTCAATGGCCCATTTAGTGATCCGACCCGCACGATCTGATCTCTGCAGGATCTGCTTGACCGGCTGGTCAGTCAGCACAGCCACTGTATGAGCTTGGAAGTAGGGTCGGAGCCTCCGAGCCGAGATGACCAAAGCATAGGCGGTCTTCTCAAGCTTGGAGTATCGGGTCTCAGCGTCCCTTAAGACCCGGCTGGTGTAATACACTGGTTTCTGAAGTTTTCCCTCCTCTCGGACCAGGACCGAGCTTACTGCTACAGGGGAGGCAGCTAGATACAAGTAGAGGAGCTCACCCTGTTGAGGCTTCGTGAGCAGGGGAGGGGAAGCCAGCAGGTGCTTGAGCTCTTCAAAAGATTGCTGGCACTTGTCCGACCACAAAAAGTTCTTCGGCTTCTTGAGGGCTGCAAAGAATGGAAGGCAGCGCTCGGCCGAGCGGGAGATAAATCTCCCGAGGGCTGCCACTCGGCCCGTGAGCCGCTGTACCTCCTTGACCGTCCTGGGAGGCGTCATCCCTTGGAGGGCTCGGATCTTCTCTGGATTGGCCTCAATTCCTCGTTGTGTAATGATGAAGCCGAGGAATTTGCCGGATGTTGCCCAGATAGACAACCCAAGAGGGGGGGGGGGGTGAATTGGGTTTTAAAATAATTTGAATAATTAAAACGATGTGGTTGACTAATTAAAAACTATTGCAAGTTATTTAATTAATGCTAAGTGCTGTGAGTGATGTGAGGGGAAGAAGAAGAGAGACAATCCAACACAAACACAAGGTTTTATAGTGGTTCGGAGCTAACCCTTGCTCCTACGTCCACTCCCCAAGTCTCACTTGGGAATTCACTATAACCCCCTTGGATTACAGCCGGTTGTTTTCCAAGCTCACAACCAAACTTGTTGTTTTACGAGCTCACAACGAACTCGGTCGGTTTTCCCAGGCTCACCGACTAGAACCGCCCCGATTGTTTTTCCGGGATCACAATCAAACCCTTACACACATTGGTTTTAACTCGGCTCACCAACCAACCTCAATCCCCTTGATTCAATTCCCGATTGAACCAAGTAAATACAAGTTGTAGAAAGAAAACAGAAAATGAGCTTCTCAAAAAGCAGATGAAAACAATATGAACAATAAATGAAGTTAAGAAGCCTCAAACGCTTTTAGATTGGAGATGAGGAATGGCTTCTTAAACTTCTGGTCTCCTCTTGAAAGAGTAGTCGACTTGAATGCAGGAGAAGGAGGCTTTAATTGCTGGGAAGATGTAGTTGGAAGCAGTAAATGCAGATCTTCCTCTTTTTCGTTGAAGAGCACGTTGCAGAGCTTGAATGCTTGATTAGTTGGAGTGGAATAGTTGTTCTCTCCCTTGCTACAGTCCTCTGTGGCTATTTAAGCCAACCCCCACGGAAACTAGCCGTTAGAGTGCTTTTTCTGCCCGTTCTGAACACTCTGCGCAGCCTGACAATATGACCGTTGGTGGGTTGGAGTCGACTCGCGCGATCAGGAGTCGACTCGGCTGTAGCGGGAGTCGACTCAAGCTTTTCCGGAGTCGACTCGGCAACTGTTTCAAATTTGAATTAAAGTTGCCTTCACGACTGGGAGTCGACTCGTCTTGACCTGGAGTCGACTCGCCAACTTCTGGAGCTGACTTGGCAATTTTGGAGTCGGCTCATCCACTGAAGTCCGTGGATCCAATTTTGAATTTTGTCCACTCGAGTCGACTCGACTGTCCTGGGAGTCGACTCGAATCTCAGAGCCCGAACTCCCGATCCTCTGTCTTTTGGCTCGACCAGTCTTAGAGTCGACTCGAATTTCCTCGGAGTCGACTCGGCTCTCAGTTTCCGAAACTTGGTCTTCTGCCTTTTGATGTGAAGCTGTCTTGGAGTCGACTCGAGATGTCTGGGAGTCGACTCGAATCTCAGAGGCAGTAACTTGATCTTCTGTCTGTTGATGATCGCGGAGTCTCGGAGTCGACTCGCGTACTGCGGGAGTCGACTCGAATCTCAGAGTCCCAAAAATGCTCTCTGACTTTTTCTTTGTGTTCCGCTGAGAGTCAACTCTCACTTTCTTTGTAGTCGACTTGCCAACCATCGGAGTCGACTCGCATTCCACGGGAGTCGACTCGAATCTCAGACCCGAAAACTGCTCTCTGACTTTTCTGCCTGTGACTGCTTGGAGTCGACTTTTACTTCCTTGGAGTCGACTCGGTGAACATCGGAGTCGACTCGCGCACTTCGGGAGTCGACTCACTGACAGATTTTGAGTTGAAGCTTTCTGTCTTTCTGTCTGTTCTCAGTCGGAGTCGACTCGTACTTATCTGGAGTCGACTCGAGCTCGTGCCAGTGAACTTGATATGCTTGGAGTCGACTCGTGATACTCGGGAGTCGACTCGAGCCTCAGACATTGGTTCAAACAGACTCCTTAACTTATCCAAAAATTATGAACCAAGTCTTGGGACACTTAGACAGGATTTTCACTGAAACACTCAATTGAATTCATTAGTAATCAAAAGATATACTCAAATGCTTTGAGCTCATCAAAATCAAATGGGGTTTTAATCAATCACTCCACAATCTCCCCCTTTTTGATGATGACAAAACTTTGAGTATATGTAAAATGAATTGCTCAATAAATAATGAAATAAAATCCATAAATAAATTCAAATGTCTGGTAATTCAATTTATCCAAGCTTGAAAGGAGTGAAACAATAAATTTCGGAGTTAAAGCTCCCCCTTTCATTTGGAATTATATAAGCCTTCATATTATGCAATCAATTGTTTGGCTTATATGTCATTAATGATTTAGTTTGATTAAAATTCAGATTCTCCCCCTCAACATATGCATTCAACTATGTTTTGATTCTCTGAATTTCCTTTTAATGCTTTGAAGTTTTTGAACTGAATTTTTTGTATTTAGAGGGAAAATCTGTCAATTTGTTCTTGTGTAGGATTCAGCTAATCTCCGAATATCCCTTGAATAGATTCTGGAGATTACTCCATTAGGAGCCCCAAAAGAGAGATAATGAGCCTCGAGGTACCGAATCCACTTAGAACAAATTTGTGTGTTTTTAAGAGTTTTATGTTTTTATTGATTTCCATTGATTTCTTTTACATATTTCGCCCCTTTTACATACTTTATACATATTTCTCCCTTTTTTTTTTACATATTTTATTTCTCCCCCTTTTTGTCATCATATCAAAAAGGAGGTAATCACACACAATCAATGGCACAACCAATCATCAAATGGCACATAATTGAAGATAAAATGTCTACTCATTGTATTGATATGAATGTGAATACATGTGAGAATACAATAAGTAAAGTAAAACAAGACAAAACACAAAAACATCTATGGCCTCCTCGAGGATGAGGCACCTCCTCTCGAGGATGTGGGTCCTCCTCTCGTGGATGTGGCTCCTCCTCTCAATCGGCTCTGCTCCATGAGGAGGGTGACTGCATCTGTAACATGGCCAAGCTGCGTGATAATAGACGTAGTGGCTCTGCTATGTGTAGTGGAGAGCTCAGTCACCGACGTCTGAGCCCAGTCACCAACGTCTGAAGTGCGTCCAGCTTGTCGATGAGTACATTCGACAAGCGCTCGGCCCTCTCGGTGGTAGTGTGCATGTCACGACCTATGTCCTCTCGCATCTGTCGAGTGGTGCTCGTGACCTCACTCATGCTGTGGAACTGGGCCTGGACCAAACTCCGGACATTGTAGATCTCTTTCCGTACATGAGCCGTCATGTCAGTCACGGCTGTCAAGGAAGGGACCAACTGAGAAGATACGGGTGCAGGAGTGGGAGTAGACACCGCACCTCGGAGCTCCCGAAGCAGCTCATCCCTCACCTCTCTGACTATCTCCTGTCGCAGCTCCCGGAGCTGCTCAGGATCAATCCGGACCGCCATAGAGGGTGGTGCCGAGGAGGAAGGTCCGGCGGAGGTGGTAGGAGCAGGAGGAGTGGATGGAAGGTCTGGATGGTCTGGAAGGTCTGGGTAGTCTGAATCGGGCTCAGGACTGGGTGAAGGTCTGGTGGTCTGAGCGGTGAGGGTAGACTTTCTAACCCATACCCCCTCTCTCTTCCGAAACCCCATCCTGTGCATGGTCCCCGTACACAAGCGATCTGTCCATCGCAATGCACGAGAGGGTTCCCTCTCAGGAATGGGAATCTCGTACTCCCTAAAGAGAAGAGTAAAAATCATGCCGTATGGGAGGGTGAGCCTAGGTCTATCTAGGGGCTCACACATATACCTATAGATGAGTTTGGGGAAGTTGATTGGGGTGTCCTGAAGGATATAGAACATAAGAGCTAGGTCTCTCTCATTTACAAAATCAAATCTCCCTGTCTTAGGGAAGATGGACCTAGACAAAATACTCAAGAGGATCCGCACCTCAATCGGTAGTGAGCTCGCGGATACCTCGTCTAGAGGTGACTGGGGTGGATGTCCTAGAACGGCCGTAAGGGCCTCAACCCTATCCTCAGGGTGTGCGGGAGCCACCCCTGCTAATGGAAGGTGGAGGATGTGGGCAATAAGATCCTCCGTGACACGCAAATGGACACCGGCTACTGTGCCCTCGATACCTCCATCTCCCCGATGGACGGTACCATAGAACTCTCTAATAAGGCCCGGGTAAGTGGGGAGGTCCAGTGTAAGGAAGTACTCTAGGCCCTGGGCCCTAAGTCTATCACCTATGGTGAACCCTTCCCGGGAGAGGAAGTCGAAATCGACATACCTCCCGGTGGAGACGACCTTCCCGGCCAATGGCCTCGCGGGAACCGCCCTAGGCGGGGAACGAGCCGGAGGTGGTTGCCTCGCGGGATCGTGCCGCGCCTTGGAGCGCCGCTCGGGACCGGCCTCGGGTCGGGATCTCTTCCTAACTACGGTCTTACGCGGCATTTTGACCTAAACTGAGAGGAAAAACCTAGAGGACGGTGAAGGACCGACGGAAAAGACTCGGAACCGACCGGGAATGACCTAGGAAGGGAGGAGAACTCAATGTCCGGCGAAGAATCGACGGGAAAATGGCTTGGAGACGATCGGGGACGACCTAGGAGTCGGCTCTAGGGCTTTTTGAACAGTGGCGGCTTGAAAGAAAAGTGTTTTCGAAACGACAAATCTAGGGTTAAAAAGTCGGATCCCGACTGCGAGTCGACTCCACTGAGTCGCGAGTCGACTCGACCTCGAGTCGACTCCAGAATATGCGCGAGTCGACTCTCCTTATGCGCCTGTGGACCTCGAGTCGACTCCCGACAGTATGCGAGTCGACTCCCCCTCTGCTGCCATCTTTGCGAGTCGACTCCCGCCAATGCGCGAGTCGACTCCCCCTTAGGAGCCGGCTCTGAAACTTACTCGAGTCGTCTCTAACTTTGGCACACACCTAAAACTCATGCTATAATCGTGCCGAATGACGGAAAATCACTTAATTAAGATCTGATTTGATGATCATTGGAAAGAAACTCTATTTTTAACCACATTATAATCATCAAAATCAATGTATCTAGTGGAACCACTAGGATGGATCAATCACTCCTAATCCCCTCCTAAGCACACTAAACCTCTCTTCACTTAGGGGTTTCGTAAAAATATCTGCTAATTGATTATCAGTACAAACAAATTGGAGTGTCACATCACCATTCAATACATGATCTCTTATGAAGTGATGTCTTATCTCAATGTGTTTAGTTCTTGAATGTTGAATTGGATTTTTAGTTAGGTTTATGGCACTTGTATTATCATAATTAATGGGAATTTTATCTTGTTTAATGCCATAATCTTCTAATTGTTATTTAATCCATAAGATTTGAGCACAACAACTTCCGGCTGCAACATATTCAGCTTCTGCAGTGGATAATGCAACCGAGTTTTGTTTCTTGCTAAACCATGAGATAAGGTTTTCTCCTAGAAATTGACACGACCCGCTGGTACTTTTTCTATCAAGCTTACATCCAGCGAAGTCTGAATCTGTGTATCCTATTAAGTTTAGGCTAGATTCTTTAGAGTACCATAGCCCTATGTTCTTAGTTCCTATTAAGTATTTAAAAATTCTCTTAACTGCAACTAGATGTGATTCTTTAGGATTAGCCTGATATCTAGCACACATGCACACACTAAACATAATATCAGGTCTACTTGCAGTAAGATACAGTAAAGATCCTATCATACCTCTATAAAGTTTTTGATCTACAGATTTACCTGATTCATCTTGGTCTAACTTGCATGATGAGCTCATGGGGGTGCTGATTGACTTATTTCCCTCCATGTCAAACTTCTTGAGCATCTCCTTGATATATTTGGCTTGATTGATGAAGATGCCTCCTTCAGACTGTTTGATTTGAAGCCCGAGAAAGTAGTTCAGCTCTCCCATCATGCTCATCTCAAACTCACTCTGCATCAAATCAGCAAATTCCTCGCAGAGGCGATTGTTAGTAGCACCGAAAATGATATCATCAACATAAATCTGTACTAATAACATATCCTTATTTTGCTTTTTCAGAAATAGTGTTGTATCTACATTTCCCCTAGAGAATTCATGTTCTAATAGGAATTT
The DNA here is from genome assembly GCF_051530095.1 of Phoenix dactylifera. NCBI lineage: Eukaryota > Viridiplantae > Streptophyta > Magnoliopsida > Arecales > Arecaceae > Phoenix > Phoenix dactylifera. The sequence goes on from NC_143191.1 coordinate 17,396,007, forward strand.
GCTAAGCCTCTCATACCATGCTCTAGGTGCTTGTTTTAAACCATAAAGTGCTTTATTTAGCTTATATACATGATTGGGGTATTGATGAGTATCAAAACCAGGAGGTTGTTCTACATATACCTCCTCATTAATATACCCATTTAAAAATGCACTTTTTACATCCATTTGAAATAGTTTGAAGTCCTTAGAGCATGCATATGCTAATAGTAGTCTAATCGCCTCAAGTCTAGCTACGGGAGCAAAGGTTTCATCAAAATCTATACCTTCTTCTTGATTATACCCCTTTGCTACTAGTCTAGCCTTATTCCTTATAACAATTCCATTTTCATCAAGTTTATTTTTATAAATCCATTTAGTATCAATAATTGGATATTCAGAAGGTCTCTCTACTAGATTCCACACTTTGTTTCTAGTAAATTGGTTTAGTTCTTCTTGCATTGCATTTATCCAATTTACATCATTTTCGGCTTCTTCTATATGTTTGGGCTCAAAGTGTGAAACAAAAGCTAGATGGTTATTCAAATTCCTAAGGGATGCTCTAGTCCTAACGGGTTGAGATGGATCATCTAGAATTAGTTCCTTAGGATGCCCATGAGCATACCTCCAAGCTTTAGTTAGCCCATGATCCATAATAGCCTCTTGGCTTGATGATTCTCCTTCAATCAACTTTTGATTATCATCTTGTAATCCCATCTCATCTATCTTTTCTTCAAGTATTTCCATATCATCATCAAAATTAACCTTCTTACTAGACGAGATGTCACTAGAGTCATCAAAAACAACATGTATAGATTCTTCTATAACTAAGGTTCTTTTATTAAAGACTCTATAGGCTTTACTAGTTATAGAATAACCTAAGAATATTCCTTCATCAGATTTAGGGTCAAATTTTCCTAGATTATCTTTCCCATTATTATGCACAAAACACCTACATCCAAACACATGAAAATAATTAACCTTTGGTTTTCTGTTTTTCCACAGTTCATAAGGTGTTTTCTTTATAATGGGTCTCAATAGAACTCTATTTAGTATGTGACAAGAGGTATTAATGGCTTCTCCCCAAAAGTACTTAGGGAGGTTACTTTCATATAACATAGTTCTAGCCATTTCCTCTAGTGTTCTATTCTTCCTTTCCACCACTCCATTTTGTTGTGGTGTCCTAGGTGCTGAGAAATTATGGGTTATCCCCTTCTTACTACAAAATTCATTAAATGACTGATTTTCGAATTCGGTACCATGGTCACTTCTAATGACTATGACTGAAGACTCTCTAGCATTTGTTACTTCCTTATGGAACTTCTTAAACATAGAAAATGCTTGATCCTTATGCACTAGGAACATGACCCATGTGTACCTAGAGTAATCATCTACTATAACTAGACCATATTTATTTTCACCTAGGCTTGTTGTTCTAGTTGGACCAAATAGGTCCATGTGTAATAATTCTAGAGGCCTAGAGGTAGAGACACATTTTATGGATTTAAAAGAGTTCCTAGATTGTTTGCCAAATTGACATGCTTCACATATTTTGTTCTTTTCAAATTTTAATTTTGGCAAACCTATCACGGAGTCTCTTTTAACTAGTTTAGTTATTGTGTCCATGCCTGCATGACCTAACTTACGGTGCCATAACCAACTAGCATCATTATCTTTAGTTTCATTTACAACTAAACATTGGTTATGTTTTGCAAGATCTTCTAGGTCTACAACATATACATTTCCACGTCTAATCCCTTTAAAAACTAAACTATTATCATTAGGGTTTGTTATAATGCATAGTGTTGCTGGTGGTCCAAACCGAGAACGATTGACACAGCGGTGTGAACGGGGTTCCGTCTGAGTTGTCTTGGTTGGTGTTGGTTACGCTCCACCTTCCACCGGGAAACCTGCGAGCAAGCCTCGCACCACCACTGGGGTAGTGGGGGCCCTCCGACGATCAAGTCAGAGGAGATTGGAGGAGAAGGAGAGATAATCATCGCAAGCAAGAGAGTGCTCTGGAAGATATTGCTTACCCCCCCTTCTCCCCCCAGCCGCATATATACCTGGCTGGGGGGTCTCTGAGGGGGGTTTGTCATCGTGGGCGCGACGGAGTGGCCACTGACATGGCCGTTACAGGGCGTCGTGGAGCAGCGCTGGGTACGGCCATGACAGGGCGTAGTGGAGTTCCGCTTTGTACGGCTGATACAGGAGATCGTGGAACAGCATCGGATACAGCCGTTGCAGGGAGTAGTGGAGCAGGAGGCCTCGGCGTGCCTCTGGGAAGCAGCCTGTCGTTATCAAGAGATCTCCGACTCGGGGTCGGAGTGCTGGATCAGGGGGCAGCCGACCCGGGGTCGGGCTGCGGTGCTGAGGATATCCGACTTGGGGTCGGATTGCTAGATTAAGGGGCAGCCGACTCGGGGTCGGGCTGCGAAGCCGAAGATGTCCGACTCGGGGCTGGACTGCTGGATCGAAGGGCAGCCGACTCGAGGTCGGGCTGTGGAGCCGAAGATGTCCGACTCGGGGTCGGATTGCTGGATCAAAGGACAGCCGTAGTCTTCATGGGCGCGCGTGCCGGTCACGTGGAGCATGGCGGCTTAGTTCCCCCGTAACAGTAGCCCCCCACTTTCGAGCCTGGAACCAGAAGGGGAACGGGTGAAGGGAGTGATGCTTCGAGATTGCCGCCATCCCTCGGAGAGGCGCGCGCGCTTCGAGCTCCCCGCCTTCTTTATGGCGTATGGCGGTTGTTGCTGACCTGGCAGTCTGAGGATTTCGGCGGACATCCTTCCTTAATGGTGTCGATTTGCCTTTGGGGCGCGAGCGACCCTTCGGCGGCCAGGCGTCCTCTGGCGTCATCGAGGCATCACCCGCCTTTCCGCCTATTTAACTGGGGGCCCTCCCCCGTCCGTCTTCCTCTTTACAGACATTTTCGAGTTTCCCCTTTGCGCTGCCGTTGTTGCCGTCGGACTGTTCGCTTGCTTCTCCTTTGACGCTCTCGGAGCCGTTCTTCCTTCTCTTCCGGTGAGTTACCCCATTCTTCTACTTAGGGCTCTTCGTACTTTCTCCTTTTGTACTAGTGTACCCCAGTCGTCCCGGTCTTTCCCCCCTTCTTGTCCCCGTCCTGACCGTAGGTTTATTGGCCATTAGGAATGGGCGAAGTGAGAGCAGACCACATTAAGTCGGAGCTGGTCGCCGAGGACTTAGACAAACTCGTGGCTCGGTACCACCTTCCCGAGGCCTGCAACGTTACGCTCCCGGGGCCTGAGGAGAGGATGTCCCATCCTCCTCCAGGGAAGATCGCCATCAATGAGGGCATTCTCCAGGCCGGGTTCCGCTTTCCCCCTTCGGACTTAGTCGTGCAGGTACTCCGGGGTTTAAGAGTTGCGCCGACGCAACTGGTGCCGAACTCGTGGCGTGCCCTGACGGTCTTCCAGGTTCTCTGCCGCATGCACGAGATTTCCGCCACTCTGAATATTTTTTGGGAGTTCTACAGCCTGAGTGGCCACCCCCAGGACAAAGGGTGGTGGTGCTTTGCGGCGCGGCGAGGGTGCGGCCTCGTCAAAGAGGCTCCTTCCTCCATTCACGGCTGGAAGGAGCGTTTCTTCTTCATCGATGTAGATCCCTCTTGGGAAATCAGGGCGACCTGGGAGACGCCGATGAAGTCCCCGATCGGCCTATCGAGACTGTCGAGGGAGGAATCCGATGGCTTGGCCGCCTTGAAGGGGTTGGTTGCCGAGGGCCAGCTCCCCCCGGTGGCCCGCCTTATTTCCGAGGATACCTTGGTGAATGTCGGTCTGAGCTCGGTCCCCACCGACCGTGAGCCCGCCACCATTTCTTTTTTGACTCTTTTCTCCTCTTTCGTCTCGTTCTTTCCTTCGGTTTCTCAGCCCTCGACCATCTCGTTCTTGTTGCAGAGATTGACGACGTCATGCGGTCGGACAAGGGACCGGCTGTTGGTAGGTCGTCCCTACTGGAAGCGGTCCGGAGGAGGAAACGAGCTCCTCCGAGCGGGGCCCCGCCGGCGAAGAAGTCCCGCAAGGAGGTGCCTCCGACGCCGACCGACGAGTCCGGGCCCACCGATCAGGGAGACGCCGTGGGCACGGACCGGCAGCTGACGCTGTATCAGCCCTCCGGTGGTGAGACTGCCGCTATTCCGGAGGTATCATCCGAGCCCGCTCGAGACGGACGGGTCGGGCGTGATCGGTCCCCGGTCCGGCCTTCGACTCAGCCGGCTCCTGATGATCCGAGGAGGGACGCGCCGAGGCCCCGGCCGAGCGGGGCCCTATCAATTCCTGGAGTGACCCCCGCCCCGAGCACAATCAGCAGGACTCTTCCCCAGGCGATGGATAAGGGTAAGGCTGCAGAACCACCATCCGGCTCCGGGGAGAAATCGGGGTCGGCCTTCACTACCGATGGCGCCCGAAACCTCATCGAAATAGTGCTGCTGGAGAAGGACCGTCGGCGGGTCCGGGAGTTGGGGGTCTCTGACGTCGGGGCTGCCAGCTGTGTCTGTCTCATGTCGGTGAGTGTTCTTCTGGCCGCTTTTCACCATTTATTAGCTCTGTTGTTCTCCGCCTGACGCCCTCACTTTTCCTATCTCTTAGCTCGCCCAGTACATGATCCGTCTAGAGGAGTGCTACAAGGAACAGGCGGGGCTTCTGGCGAAGGCCGAGGACCGACTGAAAGCAGTGGAAGAGGGAGGCCAGGCCGTGGCGGGCAGGACGACCGGGGACCTCGAGGCGAGGCTCCGGGAGGCCGAAGAGCGGGCACTCGGCTTCGCCGCCCTCGAGAAGCAACTGTTGGAAGCTCGGGAGCAACTCAAAGTCGCCTCGGGCCTCGAAAGCAGGGTTAAGAAGGTGGAGGAACGAGCTGAAAAGCAGTCCCGGAAGGTCGCGGACTATCGAGAGAGGTGGGAGAAGGCTCAGCGGTCTGCGACAGCGCCCGCAACCGAACCCGGTCTCTTGAAGCCAAACTGGGCGAATTGGAGTCAGCCTTGGAGAGGTCCCGCGCGAACGACCAAGAGCTCCGTTCGCGCCTGGAGGAAGCTGAGGCCGCTCGCACTGCTGCCGAGGCGGAGCGTAAGGAGGCTCAGGCTAATCTGCTGAGGGTCTCCTCCGAGGCTGAAGACCGGATTGTGGCGAAGGTCTTGGAGGCTAAGGCTCAGATTACGGAGCGAGCAGAGGCGGCGCTGGCCGAGAAGAGTGCGGAGATCGGGCGCCAGGTGGTACAGGCTTATCGTCAGTCCGCCGAGTTCACCCGTGATATGTCGGAGGCGGTACGAGCCTATCGTCAGTCTGACGAGTTCGTCCGTGACGCGTCGGACGCGGGGTCCGAATCCTTCATCTTAGGCTTCGAGGAGGGCCTGGCAAGGGTGTCGGCTAAGTACCCCGAAGTTGACCTGAGTGGGATTTCCCTTCTCGACTCCTTTCCGGCGCCATCGCCTGCTGATTCTCCTACCGCCTCCCTACCCCCTGCGGACGAGCCCGACACTCCCGACCCGGGGGTTCCTCCAAGCTGACCTCTTGTACCTTTCGTTGTCCTCTTTTTTTGTATGTCGGCATTTTGCCAAATTGTATGGGCCTTGGCCCTGAAACAATGAAAATTAATACAAGTCGAATGTTTCTTCATCTCGCTTTCGTCCTCCTCTTTTTTTTCTTTTTAACTCTTGGCGGCGTCTTGCCGACTCCTGATTCTCGAAGTTCTTCCGGCCCTAAGCCAGGCATCCGAGGGTTAGGCCTCAGAAAATTCTTCCGGCGCTAAGCCAGGCATCCGAGGGTTAGGCCTCAGGAAATTCTTCCGGCACTAAGCCAGGCATCCGAGGGTTAGGCCTCAGGAAATTCTTCCGGCGCTAAGCCAGGCATCCGAGGGTTAGGCCTCAGGAAATTCTTCCGGCGCTAAGCCAGGCATCCGAGGGTTAGGCCTCAGGAAATTCTTCCGGCACTAAGCCAGGCATCCGAGGGTTAGGCCTCAGGAAATTCTTCCGGCGCTAAGCCAGGCATCCGAGGGTTAAGCCTCAGGAAATTCTTCCGGTACTAAGCCAGGCATCCGAGGGTTAGGCCTCAGGATATTCTTCCGGCACTAAGCCAGGCATCCGAGGGTTAGGCCTCAGGAAATTCTTCCGGCACTAAGCCAGGCATCCGAGGGTTAGGCCTCAGGAAATTCTGCTCGTTGGTCGGCCAAAGCTGGCGCAAGCCGAGGCGACCGGTCGGGGCTTCAGGCTAGTCTGGTCCCGGGATGGTCATCGGGTTAGCCTGGCATCCGAGGACCGAGCCTCGGGAGATTCCGCTCGTTGGTCGGCCAAGGCTGGCGCAAGCCGAGGCGACCGGTCGGGGCTTCAGGCTAGTCTGCTCCCGGGATGGTCATCGGGTTAGCCTGGCATCCGAGGGCCGAGCCTCGGGAGATTCCGCTCGTTGGTCGGCCAAGGCTGGCGCAAGCCGAGGCGACCGGTCGGGGCGTCAGGCTAGTCTGCTCCCGGGATGGTCATCGGGTTAGCCTGGCATCCGAGGGCCGAGCCTCGGGAGATTCCGCTCGTTGGTCGGCCAAGGCTGGCGCAAGCCGAGGCGACCGGTCGGGGCTTCAGGCTAGTCTGCTCCCGGGATGATCATCGGGTTAGCCTGGCATCCGAGGGCCGAGCCTTGGGAGATTCCGCTCGTTGGTCGGCCAAGGCTGGCGCAAGCCGAGGCGACCGATCAGGGCTTCAGGCTAGTCTGGTCCCGGGATGGTCATCGGGTTAGCCTGGCATCCGAGGGCCGAGCCTCGGGAGATTCCGCTCGTTGGTCGGCCAAGGCTGGCGCAAGCCAAGGCGACCGGTCGGGGCTTCAGGCTAGTCTGCTCCCGGGATGATCATCGGGTTAGCCTGGCATCCGAGGGCCGAGCCTCGGGAGATTCCGCTCGTTGGTCGGCCAAGGCTGGCGCAAGCCAAGGCGACCGGTCGGGGCTTCAGGCTAGTCTGCTCCCGGGATGATCATCGGGTTAGCCTGGCATCCGAGGGCCGTGCCTCGGGAAATTCCGCTCGTTGGCCATGCGCCTGTCGCTTGCAGCCCGATGGGGTTTCTCCGTGGCCAGCTGCGATCGTGTTTCTCCTCTTCTCCAAGCGTTGCCTGGGGAACACCAGAAGGGCATTAAACGCTAATTGATGCGTTACCTGGGAAATCGGATCGCCAGTTGCTGCTTGCGAGGAGTGTCAGTTAAGCGGCCGCGATGCGCGCGTTCTTCGAGGCGGATGCGTTCTGGGCGCGGGCGGAGATACGTGGACCTAGGGGTACAGGGCACCCGGAGTGTCCTGCACAAAAAATGCGATTAAGGAGAATAACGCTTAGGAAATCGCGGAAAGATACGCCTTGAGAGCCGGATCGGCTCCGGATTCAATGCGCCCGCATTTATTGGAGCCACCCGTATCGGAACGACCGGGGGGCCGCAGTTTGGCTATAAATATAGGTGCAGGTGCGATGGAGCCTGCCAAGCCGGAGCTGTTCAAGTTGCCATGGATCGTGGACCTTCTCTCTGGCGCATGGCTGAGAGACTCCTGCCGAAGGAACGGGAGGCGCGCCCCTCGCGACTTCAGCCAACTAGCCGTTTCATCTGGGATCAGCAAGGAGGGTCTCCCCGGCGGAACTCCGCTCTAAGCGTTTCATCCGGGATCACATCTCCCCTCCTTGAAGTTCAGCCTCCCGATTGAGCTCTGCACCAGACGCCTGATCCGGGACCGCGCCTCCATATGCTCTTCTCCCTCGTATTCCTTCTCTCCCCTAACACTGGGGAGGACCGGAATATCCCTTGGAGGTGGCGTTCCTCTGGAGGCAGCGGGAGCTTCGTCGGCGGCGGCTCCTCATCCTCTTCGTGGGGCGTGGATGGCGCCTCCGGTTGGAGGCAGTGTGGACTTCTCCTTCGTCCACTTCTTCTTCATCCGCGCCGGCTCTTCGTCTCTTTCGTGAGACGCCGATGGCGCCTCCGGTTGGAAGCCCCCACTTCCGACGGGATTGCAACCGCTTCAGATGGAGGTTTCGGGATCCCAGATCTTCAGCTCCTCGGAGTCTCCACCTCTTCTTTACTTTCTTTACACCCTAATTCCCCCCTGGGAATTCCTTGTAATCACACGAGCACGCCGTTGTAACCAGAAATTATTGAAATGCAAAGCGTTATACATTTTTGAACTGTCTTTCTGGCATCGTCGTTCTACTGGTAATACATCCGCAGGTTAGCGGAATTCCAGCTCCTTAGAATTTCTCGACCATCTAGGGCCTCCAGCTGGTAGGAGCCAGGTCGGTTTACCCAGCGAACCTTATATGGGCCTTCCCAATTTGGCGCTAGCTTCCCACCTTCCGCAGGTCGAGATGCTTTAGCTCGCCTTAGCACCAGATCTCCGATTCTGAAAAGCTTCGGTCGGACCTTGGAGTTGTAATATCGGGCCACCCTCCGCTGATACATCGCCATCCGAACCTGCGCCATTTCTCTCGCTTCTTCCAAGAGATCCAGGTTCCCTCGGAGTTGTTCCGAATTGGCCTCGGGTCGGTGCGCGGCCACCCGAGGTGAGGGGAGTCCGAGCTCCACGGGGACAATGGCTTCCGTGCCATAGATTAGGCTGAAAGGCGTCTCCCCGGTAGGGGTCCGATGCGTGGTCCGATACGCCCAAAGGACATTCTCGAGTTCTTCGACCCAAGCTTGCCCCGTCCGACCGATTCGCGCTTTGATTCCTTGGAGGATTGTCCGATTTGTGACCTCGGCCTCGCCGTTGGTTTGGGGATGCGACACAGATGTGAACCGATGCTCGATCCCGAACTCCTCGCAGAAGTCACGGAAATGCTTGTTGTCGAACTGTCGCCCATTATCCGAGATGAGGACCCGAGGTACCCCAAATCGGACAATGATGTTCTTCTTCACGAACTTCCGGACTTGCACCTCCGTGATAGTGGCCAGCGGCTCTGCCTCCACCCACTTGGTGAAGTAGTCGATTGCAACAATCAAAAATTTCCGCTGAGCTGAAGCGACGGAAAATGGTCCGAGGATGTCCATTCCCCACTGGGCGAAGGGCCAGGGTGCAGTGATTGGTGCCAAGGGGACAGAAGGGACTCTCTGGACGTTGGCGTGGCGCTGGCAGGCGTCGCATTTCCGCACATGATCCTTTGAGTCCTCCAACAAGGTAGGCCAATAATAGCCTTGCCTCATGATCTTATGCGCCAAGGACCTAGCCCCCAGGTGCGATCCGCAGATGCCTTCGTGGATTTCGCTGAGGGCGTAGGCCGCTTCCGAGGGGCGGAGGCACCTTAAGAGGGGGGCGGTGAACGAGGTCCGATACAGCCTCCCTTCATAGAGTACGTAGTGGGCGGACTTCATGACGAGTCGCCGAGCTTGATCTTCGTCCTCTGGGAGGATCCCTTCGGCGAGGTAGGCGACGAGCGGGTCCATCCAAGATGGCTCCGGATCAATCGCCATCACCGCTCCGGCCTCGCCGATGCTCGGGGCATCCAGGGTCTCCAGGTAGATTGCCCTCGACAAGTTGTGCGCGTCTGCGCCCACCAAGCGGGACAGCCTGTCGGCCCTGGCATTTTCGCTTCTCGGGGCCTGCTGAATGTCAACACTGCCGAGGTCGGGAATGAGTGCTTGCACCTTCCAGACATAGCTCTGCATGGTCGGGCTCCGAGCCTCGAACTCCCCTCGGACCTGCCCGACCACCAGCTGGGAGTCGGTGAAGACCTTCAAACGCCGGATGCCGAGCTCCTTGGTGAGTTTGAGTCCTGTGACTAGGGCCTCGTATTCCGCCTCGTTGTTGGTCACTGGAAATCCGAACCTCAAGGCATACTCGGCTATCACTCCATCGGGACTGGTAAGGACCAGCCCGGCCCCTCCGCCTTCGGGGTTCGACGACCCATCAATGTGAAGCGTCCAGATTGGGAGGTCGAGGCTGGGTGTTTCCGGCGGCCTAGGTTCTGCCTCCTGCACAGTGCACTCAGCGAGGAAGTCCGCGAGCACCTGGGCCTTGATGGCGGGTCGGGGCTGGTAGCGGATGTCGAACTCACCAAGTTCTACTGCCCACTTCACCAGCCGTCCCGCATTCTCAGGATTGCTGAGGATCTGCCGCAGTGGTTGATCGGTCAAGAGGGTGACGGGATGAGCCTGGAAATAGGGGCGAAGCCTCCTGGCCGCGGTGAGCAGCGCGAAGGCGATCTTTTCCGCCTTCGTATACCGCGTCTCGGCATCCCGTAGGACCCGGCTGATGTAGTACACAGGCTTCTGGAGCTTTGCCTCTTCCCGAACCAGTACTGCGCTGACTGCGGTTGGGAAGACCGCCAGATAGAGGTAGAGCATCTCCCCCTCTTGCGGCTTGGACAGCAGGGGAGGAGACGCTAAGTACTCCTTGAGTTGGTCGAATGCCACTTGACATTCGGCCGTCCAAAGGAAGTCTTTCGGGCGCTTCAACACCTTGAAGAACGGTTGGCAGCGTTCGGCCGATTTTGCCACAAATCGTCCGAGCGCGGCGACCCTTCCAGCGAGCTCCTAAACCTCCTTCACTTTGGTCGGAGGGGACATATCTTGGATGGCCTTGATTTTGTCAGGGTTGGCTTCGATCCTCCGCTGGTTGACAATGAAACCGAGGAACCTCCCGGCCGAAGCGCCAAAGGCGCACTTCGCTGGGTTCAGCTTCATGCGAAACTTCCGCAGGGTGGCAAAAGTCTCCTCCAGATCCGCGATGTGCTGGTCGGCATGGCGGCTCTTCACCAGCATATCGTCCACGTACACCTCCATGTTCCGGCCGATTTGCCCTTTGAAGATTTTGTTGACGAGGCGCTGGTAAGTGGCGCCAGCATTCTTCAGACCAAAGGGCATTACCTTGTAACAGTACAGCCCCCGGTCTGTTATAAAGGCAGTTTTCTCCTCGTCCTGTGGAGCCATCATTATTTGGTTGTAGCCGGAGAAGGCGTCCATGAAAGACAGCAGCTGATATCCGGAAGTCGCGTCGACCAGTTGGTCTATCCGTGGAAGCGGAAAGCTATCCTTGGGGCACGCCTTGTTCAGGTCGGTGTAGTCGACGCACATCCTCCACTTCCCGCTCGCCTTCCGAACAAGTACGACATTTGCCAGCCATTCGGGGTAGCTGACCTCCCTTATGAATCCTGCCTCCAAGAGCTTGTCTACCTCCTGATCGACCACTCGGATCCGATCCGGGGCACAGTGTCTCTTCTTCTGCTTTACTGGTCGGTGGGTTGGGTCGACGTTGAGGGCGTGAGAAATGACCTCCGGGTCGATCCCAGGTACATCGGCCGCCGACCAGGCAAATACATCAGCATTGGCTCGGAGGAATTCCACTAACCTGAGCCGAGCTTCCGAGTCGAGGTTGGCACCGACCCGGACCGTACGGTCCGGGCGACCCTCCTCAAGGGGAACTTCGATCACACCCTCGGCCGGCTCCCCGTGCCGCAAAGCCACCTCGTCTCTGGCGTCAAGGGACTCGACGCTTAGGGCCTCCACGGGCTTCTTCCCTTTGAGAGTTGCTAGGAAACATTGTCGTGCGGTCGGTTGGTCACCTCGGACCTCTCCAATCCCGGCCGCCGTGGGGAACCGCATTAGCAAATGGTATGTAGAGACTACCGCGCGAAGGGCGTTCAGTCCGGGTCGTCCGAGGATAGCGTTGTAGGCCGAGGGAACACGGACGACCAAGAACCCGAGCCGCACCGTGGCTTCTGCGGGTGCAACGCCCGCAGTCACAGGCAGCTCAACGACACCTTCGGCCGAGATAGCGTCTCCAGTGAATCCTATGAGGGGGGTGGATGTTTTGTGCAACACTTGTCGGGACAAGCTCATCTTTTGGAAGGCCTCGTAAAACAAAATATCAGCTGAGCTTCCACTATCCACAAGAACACGCCTTACATCATAGTTCGCCATAGTGAGGGAGATCACCATGGCATCATCATGGGGGGTCTGAACCCCCTTTACATCCTCATCACAAAAAGTGATTACATTTCCGACCCGCTGCCTCTTCGCGACGGCCACCCCTGATGCTTCCACCGAGCCCCCTGCGTTCCTCACAGGCCGAGAGCAGCCCCCAGTGATGGTGTGGATCACGCCCGCGACGGGTCGATTCTGCTCCCGAGGCTCCTGAGGGGCCGGGTCGGCCGGGCGCGGGTCTGCGGGGGGACGTCGGTCGTTTACATATCGACCGAGACGCCCTCGGCGGATGAGAGCCTCGATCTTGTCCCGAAGCTGGAAGCAGTCTTCGGTGTCGTGGCCGTGGTCTCGGTGGTACTCACAGTACGCTCGAGAGGGCCTCCTCCCAGGGATTTTCTTCATCTGCCTCGGGACCGGGAGGTTCCCCGCCCCTTGACCTCCATAAGGATCTGGGCCCGGGGGGCCAGGAGTGGGGTGTACCGGTTGAAGCGTCGGTGCGGAGAACGAGGGCGTGGGGCGCCGTGGTTCCTCGCCGGTGACGGGCTTCTGCGCCGATGTTGAGGCGTCGGGCTCCTCCTCTGGGGTGCCTCTTTTCGCCTTTTCTTCCCGAGCTTTAGAGGGGCCTCGTTGGCCTCCTTGTTCCGGTGGGCGGCTGCCTCCTCGGCGTCTGCATACTGGTTCGCTCGAGACAACAGCTCCGGAAAGCTCCGCGGCAGGCGTTTGTCCAGGGAGAAGGTGAGTCTGCCCTTCCGGAAGCCACGCTTCAGGGCTGAGAGAGCCACCTCCTGGCTCAGGTTCCGGACCTCCAATGTAGCCTTGTTGAAGCGGGTAAGGTAATCCCGCAGGCTTTCTCCCTCGTTTTGCCGGACATCAAAGAGGGAGTCGGAAACCAATCGCCGCCGGCTACTGACGACGAAATGGCTGATGAAGAGGCGAGTGAACTGGTCAAAGGACTGGATAGAGTCAGCCTCCAGGCCGGCGAACCACGCCCTGGCTGGGCCACGGAGGGTCGCCGGGAAGGCCTTGCAGAGGAGAGGATCTGATGCTCCATGGAGGAGCATAAGAGTCCTGAAACTCTCCACGTGATCCCGCGGGTCCGCCGCCCCGTCATAGGGCTCGATCGCCGGCATTTTGAATCCCGGCGGATTTGGGGTCCGCAGGATCCTCGAGGCAAGCGCTGGTTGGGAGGAGATCTCCAAGTCGGCGAAGGGATCTTTAGAGTGGCCCTTCAGGACCTGGAGTTGTCGGTGGAGATCGTCCACCCGCCGGTCCAGGGAGCGCGACCGGTGGGTGGGAGACAAGGAGCACCGAGAGGGGGACCGACTGGAGCGCGGGTTCCTTGAGGACTGGGGGGTCTGGGAACGCGCCCGGGCCCGCCTCTTGTACCCCGCGCAGCTTCGATGGGACGGTCCCGGCAGAATGGACCGTGCTCGAGAATCTTCCTCGCGCCGGCGCTCCTCCCCATGGGAGAGGAAGGAGCGCGGGTTAAGGAGGACAGGTGAGCGCTCAGGGAGCAGCGGCTCCTGGGCCCGCTGCGGCGCCCGAGACATCACACCCTGCAGGTTCTGCACTGCCTCCGCGAGGGTGCGGACCTGCTGGGCTAACTGGTCGAACTGAGCGGCTTCGACCATCTGAATCGGGGGTGGAACGGTTGAGTGTTGCTGAGAATGTGTTGGAGACGCAGCGGCCTCCCGGCCGGAGGCGCGAGAGGCCCCGCGACCGGAGGCATTGGAAGCTCCACGACCACCTCGCCGTGCCATTACGATCGCTCCGAGATCAGGCCCTTCCTCTAGCGCCAACTGTTGCTGGTGGTCCAAACCGAGAACGATTGACACAGCGGTGTGAACGGGGTTCCGTCTGAGTTGTCTTGGTTGGTGTTGGTTACGCTCCACCTTCCACCGGGAAACCTGCGAGCAAGCCTCGCACCACCACTGGGGTAGTGGGGGCCCTCCGACGATCAAGTCAGAGGAGATTGGAGGAGAAGGAGAGATAATCATCGCAAGCAAGAGAGTGCTCTGGAAGATATTGCTTACCCCCCCTTCTCCCCCCAGCCGCATATATACCTGGCTGGGGGGTCTCTGAGGGGGGTTTGTCATCGTGGGCGCGACGGAGTGGCCACTGACATGGCCGTTACAGGGCGTCGTGGAGCAGCGCTGGGTACGGCCATGACAGGGCGTAGTGGAGTTCCGCTTTGTACGGCTGATACAGGAGATCGTGGAACAGCATCGGATACAGCCGTTGCAGGGAGTAGTGGAGCAGGAGGCCTCGGCGTGCCTCTGGGAAGCAGCCTGTCGTTATCAAGAGATCTCCGACTCGGGGTCGGAGTGCTGGATCAGGGGGCAGCCGACCCGGGGTCGGACTGCGGTGCTGAGGATATCCGACTTGGGGTCGGATTGCTAGATTAAGGGGCAGCCGACTCGGGGTCGGGCTGCAAAGCCGAAGATGTCCGACTCGGGGCCGGACTGCTGGATCGAAGGGCAGCCGACTCGAGGTCGGGCTGTGGAGCCGAAGATGTCCGACTCGGGGTCGGATTGCTGGATCAAAGGACAGCCGTAGTCTTCATGGGCGCGCGTGCCGGTCACGTGGAGCATGGCGGCTTAGTTCCCCCGTAACACATAGTGATGGCTTAAACATAACATCATACCCTTTATCACATAATTGACTAATGCTTAATAAGTTATGCTTAAGACCATCAACATATCTAACATTATCAATAAAAGTAGAAGGGGTGATTTGAACTTTACCAATACCAATGATGTGACCTTGGTTGTTGTCTCCAAAAGTCACAGCACCTCCCTTCTTAGCTTCAAGGGTGAAAAATTGATCTTTGTCACCCGTCATGTGCCTTGAGCAGCCACTATCCAAGTACCAGCAGTTTTTGTTGACCTTGGCTGCAAGACACTCCTACACAAGCAAATCATGTCATCTTAGGTACCCAAGTTTTCTTGGGTCCTTCATGGTTAGTCAAGTTGGTTCCTTTTGGAACCCATACCCTTTTAATTTTCCTTTTTGTTTTATTTTTCCTAAAATTACACACATTCGCTTTATGACCTATAGTACCACAGCAAAAGCAAGTTATTTTCTTAGTTTTAGTTTCTCCAGCTTTAACAAAGAAGTTACTAAGAAGTTTTTGTTTATTTCTTGATTTATACCCTAAACCCGCTTTATTAAATACGGCTCGTTGACTATTAAGTATCATGTTTAATTTTTCAGAACTATATGTAAATTTTTCAACTAAGGGTTTGTATTTGTTAAGTTCTTTAGTTAGAGTTTGATTTTCTGCTTTTAGGTCATTAAGTTCTTTTGTGAGATCCTTATTTAAGATTTGTTTATGATTTTTAAGTTCTGAAAGTTTCTTAGTTAGTTTTTCATTATCTTTAGTTAAGGTACTAGTCTTTTGAGTTAAAAGTTGGTTGCTTGTCTTAAGTTCTATATTTTCTTTGATGATTAAATCCTTATCCTTAACTAATTTATCGTATTTATGTAGGTATGATTGATTAGCTATTTTTAGTTCTTTATTCTTAAGATTTATGGCCTTATATTCTACCATTAATTCATTAAATGCATCATAAAGTTCATCAAAAGAAAAATCAGGATGTGTATCGGAAGTTACCTCGTTTTCATTGGCCATGAAGCAGAAATTGGCCTTCTCTTCTTGTTCATCATCTGATGAGGAGGATGATGAGTCGGAGTCGGATAGTGTTGTGACAAGAGCCTTCTTCTTCTTGTACTTACTCCCCTTCTTCAGTAAGGGGCACTCAGCTCTTATGTGACCCGGCTTCTTGCACTCGTAACACCCAATCCCCTCATTTTCCCTTTCCTTACCTTTGTCCTTGCGGTAGGAATTTGAGGGGCCTCTCCTTTGATGATAGGACTTCTTGTGGTTGATGAATTTCTTGAACTTGCGCACAAGAAGAGCCTCACCATCATCTTCCTCATTCTCTTCTTCGTCACTGCTGCTACTGCAAGACAAGTCCTTGTTAGATGAAGTAGACTTAAGAGCTATTACCTTTTTCTTGTGGGAGGACTCCTCTTCGCTGTGTTGCTTCATGGTTAGCTCGTGAGTCATTAGGGATCCAAGGAGCTCTTCAAGTGGAAGCTTGTTCAAGTCTTTAGCTTCTTGGATTGCCGTCACCTTGGCTTCCCATGACCTTGGTAGGCAGCGAAGTATTTTCCTGACAAGATTACTGTTAGTATAGCTCTTGCCAAGGCTTTTTAGGCCATTGACAATGTCAGTAAACCTAGTGAACATGCTAGTGATTGTCTCATTAGAATCCATTTTAAATAGTTCATACTTATGAACCAATATATTAATTTTGGATTCTTTAACTTGATTCGTGCCCTCATGGGTCACTTCAAGTCTATCCCAAATCTCTTTTGCAGAGTTGCAAGTAGAGACCCTATTGAATTCATTTCTATCCAAGGCACAATAAAACACATTCATAGCTTTAGAGTTTAGTTGTGCCTTCCTCATGTCATGTTCATCCCAATCCTTTTCTAGTTTGGGTACCTTGATACCCTCTACATATATGGATGGGATGTATGGGCCATTTACTACAATGGTCCACATCTCATAGTCTTGGGCTTGGATGAATATTCTCATCCTAGCCTTCCAGTATGAGTAGTCGGATCCATTAAAGAAAGGGGGTCTTTGGGTGGACTGACCCTCAATGTGGGAAGATCCAAATGGGGTTGTCATTTTGATCTTTTAACTCTTGGGTGGAAGAGTTTAGGCTCTGATACCACTTGTTGCCCAGATAGACAACCCAAGAGGGGGGGGTGAATTGGGTTTTAAAATAATTTGAATAATTAAAACGATGTGGTTGACTAATTAAAAACTATTGTAAGTTATTTAATTAATGCTAAGTGCTGTGAGTGATGTGAGGGGAAGAAGAAGAGAGACAATCCAACACAAACACAAGGTTTTATAGTGGTTCGGAGCTAACCCTTGCTCCTACGTCCACTCCCCAAGTCTCACTTGGGAATTCACTATAACCCCCTTGGATTACAGCCGGTTGTTTTCCAAGCTCACAACCAAACTTGTTGTTTTACGAGCTCACAACGAACTCGGTTGGTTTTCCCAGGCTCACCGACTAGAACCGCCCCGATTGTTTTCCCGGGATCACAATCAAACCCTTACACACGTTGGTTTTAACTCGGCTCACCAACCAACCTCAATCCCCTTGATTCAATCTCCGATTGAACCAAGTAAATACAAGTTGTAGAAAGAAAACAGAAAATGAGCTTCTCAAAAAGCAGATGAAAACAATATGAACAATAAATGAAGTTAAGAAGCCTCAAACGCTTTTAGATTGGAGATGAGGAATGGCTTCTTAAACTTCTGGTCTCCTCTTGAAAGAGTAGTCGACTTGAATGCAGGAGAAGGAGGCTTTAATTGCTGGGAAGATGTAGTTGGAAGCAGTAAATGCAGATCTTCCTCTTTTTCGTTGAAGAGCACGTTGCAGAGCTTGAATGCTTGATTAGTTGGAGTGGAATGGTTGTTCTCTCCCTTGCTACAGTCCTCTGTGGCTATTTAAGCCAACCCCCATGGAAACTAGCCGTTAGAGTGCTTTTTTTGCCCGTTCTGAACACTCTGCGCAGCCTGACAATATGACCGTTGGTGGGTTGGAGTCGACTCGCGCGATCAGGAGTCGACTCGGCTGTAGCGGGAGTCGACTCAAGCTTTTCCGGAGTCGACTCGGCAACTGTTCCAAATTTGAATTAAAGTTGCCTTCACGACTGGGAGTCGACTCGTCTTGACCTGGAGTCGACTCGCCAACTTCTGGAGCTGACTTGGCAATTTTGGAGTCGGCTCATCCACTGAAGTCCGTGGATCCAATTTTGAATTTTGTCCACTCGAGTCGACTCGACTGTCCTGGAAGTCGACTCGAATCTCAGAGCCCGAACTCCCGATCCTCTGTCTTTTGGCTCGACCAGTCTTGGAGTCGACTCGAATTTCCTCGGAGTCGACTAGGCTCTCAGTTTCCGAAACTTGGTCTTCTGCCTTTTGATGTGAAGCTGTCTTGGAGTCGACTCGAGATGTCTGGGAGTCGACTCGAATCTCAGAGGCAGTAACTTGATCTTCTGTCTGTTGATGATCGCGGAGTCTCGGAGTCGACTCGCGTACTGCGGGAGTCGACTCGAATCTCAGAGTCCCAAAAATGCTCTCTGACTTTTTCTTTGTGTTCCGCTGAGAGTCAACTCTCACTTTCTTTGTAGTCGACTTGCCAACCATCGGAGTCGACTCGCATTCCACGGGAGTCGACTCGAATCTCAGACCCGAAAACTGCTCTCTGACTTTTCTGCCTGTGACTGCTTGGAGTCGACTCTTACTTCCTTGGAGTCGACTCGGTGAACATCGGAGTTGACTCGCGCACTTCGGGAGTCGACTCGCTGACAGGTTTTGAGTTGAAGCTTTCTGTCCTTCTGTCTGTTCTCAGTCGGAGTCGACTCGTATTTATCTGGAGTCGACTCGAGCTCGTGCCAGTGAACTTGATATGCTTGGAGTCGACTCGTGATACTCGGGAGTCGACTCGAGTCTCAGACATTGGTTCAAACAGACTCCTTAACTTATCCAAAAATTATGAACCAAGTCTTGGGACACTTAGACAGGATTTTCACTGAAACACTCAATTGAATTTATTAGTAATCAAAAGATATACTCAAATGCTTTGAGCTCATCAAAATCAAATGGGGTTTTAATCAATCACTCCACACCGGAGGTGACCCCGAATGCACATTTAGCTGGGTTGAGCTTCATCTGGTACTTTCGGAGTGCGGAGAATGCTTCATTGAGGTCGGCTATGTGGTCTTGCGCCGCCTTGCTTTTCACCAGCATGTCATCCACGTAGACCTCCATGTTTCGGCCTATTTGGTCTTTGAAGATCCGGCTGACCAGCCTTTGATAAGTTGCCCCGGCATTTTTTAGACCGAACGGCATCACTTTGTAGCAGTAGGTTCCCCCGTCGGTGATGAAGGCTGTCTTTTCCTCATCTTCTGGCGCCATGCGGATCTGGTTGTATCCGGAAAAGGCGTCCATGAATGCCAGCAGCTCGTGACCCGAGGTGGAGTCCACGAGCTGGTCGATGCTGGGAAGTGGAAAGCTGTCCTTCGGGCAGGCTTTATTCAGGTCGGTGTAGTCCACGCACATACGCCACTTCCCGCTAGCTTTCTTGACGAGGACCACATTGGCGAGCCATTCCGGGTAGGATATCTCCCGGATGAAGCCGGCTTCAAGGAGCTTGCCGACCTCCTCGGCTGCTGCTCGTTGTCGTTCAGGGGCGGCGCCTCGCTTCTTTTGTCGCACGGGCTTGCAGGTCGGCTTCACCTGAAGCCGGTGGACCATGACCTCCGGATCTATCCCCGGCATGTCTGCAGGCGACCATGCGAAGACATCCATATTGTCCCGTATAAAGTTGACGAGGCGACTCCTCTCGTGTTCGCCAAGGCCAGAGCCGACCTGCACGGTTAGCTCGGGAAAGTTCTCTCGTAAGGGAACTTGAATTAACAACTCACCAGGCTCTACCCGCTCTTTCTGGGGGTTGACCCGTGCCTCCATAATTTCAGTCGAAGGCTGGTCAGTCGTTGGGGCAGGCACCTCGGCTGGTCGTCTTGCCTCGTGGGTCGCTAGGTAGCATCGCCTTGCCACTATTTGGTCCCCTCGAACTTCACCGACTCTCTGGCTGGTAGGGAATCGCATCAGCAGGTGGTGAGTTGAGACCACTGCTCGGAGGGCGTTGAGTCCTGGCCTTCCGAGGATGGCGTTGTAAACCGAGGGCAGGCGTATTACAAGGAAGCTCATACCCACGGTACTTTCACGAGGGGCGAGCCCGGTTGTGACCAGAAGGTCGATCTCGCCCTCTACTGGGACTGAATCCCCAGTGAATCCAACTAGCGGAGCATTCATCCTCCGTAGCTGTTCTTTTGTCATCCCCATTTTACAATAAGCACCAAAATACAAAACATTCGCCGAGCTTCCATTATCAACCAGGATGCGTTTTACATCAAATTTATTTATGATCATGGAGATGACCACGGCATCATCATGGGGAGTTTCGACTCCCTCTAGATCATCATCTGAGAAGGAGATGGCTTCAGAGGTGCGCGGGCGCTTTGAGGAGGCTTCTTCCCCTGAGGCTTCCCTAGCCGAGGTCCCGCCTCGGATAGTGTTGATGACGCCGGCGATGGGCCTGTTGGCATTTGAACCTTCAGGCTGTGCTGCTCCTTCGGCTGGCTTCTTCCCTTCACGCCGGCCTTGCACAAACCGATCGAGCACCCCTCGGCGAATGAGCGCTTCGATCTCATTTCGGAGCTGATAACAATCCTCGGTATCATGGCCGTGATCCCGGTGGAAACGGCAATACTTCCGGACATCACGCCGGATTCTGGTGTCTGGCTTCGGAGGTGGGAGCCGGATGCAATCCCGACTCTCAATCTCCATGAGGATTTCAGCCCGAGGAGCATTGAGGGGAGTATACTTTTTATACCTCCTTTCAGGTGCACGGGCCTGCAGTGGGAACCTCGGGCGGAGTGGTGACCTCTGCTGCGGCGGTCCTCTCAACCGGGGTGGACTCTTCGGGCGGGGCGGATTCTTAGCTCGTCGCGGAGACGGGCTTCTGAGCCGGCCGCGCTCCTCGCGGCGTCTTTTCTTGGGGTTCTGCTCGGTCCCACCCCGCCTAACTGCCACGGCCTCTTCTGCCTTGGCATACTTCCGCGCCCGAGCGAACATTTCGGTGAGGTCCGTGGGGAAATTCTTCTCGATCGAGAAGAGGAATCTGTAGGACCGGGCTCCAGTCTTCAATGCCGACATGGCGATTGACTGGTCAAGCTCCCGGACCTCCCATGTTGCGGCGGTGAACCGGTCCAAGTACTCCTTGAAGGATTCTCCCTCCGTTTGTTTGATATCAAGAAGGGAGTCGGATGTCCGCCGCTGGGGCTGGCTGGCGGCAAAGTTGCCAGCAAATTATCTGCCGAGCTGCTCAAAGGAAGAGACAGTACTCGGCTTCAGCCCGGTGAACCAAAGTCGGGCTGGTCCTCGGAGTGTCGCCGGGAAAGCTTTGCACATCATGGCCTCCGAGGCTCCTTGTAGGGCCATTAAGACCCGGTAACTCTCCAGGTGGTCAAGGGGATCGGCCTTGCCGTTGTAGGGCTCCACCTGGGGCATCTTGAACCGTAGCGGAACCGGTTTATCTTCAATCTCCGGGGAGAAGGGCGACTTCGTAGTAAACTCAAAGTCGCCATCGCGCCCCGATTTCCTGCCATGGAGTGCCTGGATTTGGCGCTCCAGCTTCTCGACCTTCCTGTCGAGTTCATCGTTCTGGAGGATTGCTGCAGTGGTTCGCTCGGGTGCAGGTTGCCCTGGAACCGACTCAGCTTCTGAAGGTTGTGGCCAGCCTCCATGGACTCTGACGGGGTGCTCTCTCCAGAGGGAGGCCTGGACTTGAGAGTCCTGACCTCGAAGGGGAAGTCCACTTGCAGGAGGCTCCGGTTGGACTGGAGCCGGAGGAGGCGGTGCCGTTGGGATGCCCCTGGGTTGCAGGCTTTGGACAGCGGTGGCCAAGGCCTGCACCTGTTGCACCAGGGCATCGAATTGCTCCGGCCGAACTTGATGAACTGACTCAGCCGGAGGTGGTGAGTTCCGGACGGAATGCTCAGGACTGGGTGGAGGACGTCGAGAGGCGTTGGAAGCCCCTTTGCTTCTTAGCTTCATGGCAGCGAACTCGGGCCCTTCCTCTAGCGCCAACTGTTGCTGGAAATTGGACCCGGGGGCTACCGCGAAGCCGGGGAAGGAGGAGCTTCGCTGCAGGGACGGTGGTCGGCGGCGCGCCGACTGGTGACGTCCTCCTGGAGGGGTGTAAGTCCTGCAAAAAGCCGGTGGCCGGGCTCCCCGGCGCCGGCCCTCCGATGCTTAAGTCAGAGGGGGCAGATATGTGGAGAGAGCAAGGAAGAGAGTATATGGAGAAGACAGCAGGAATATTTGGATAAGATGAAGAAGATGAAGAGGGTGATATCCTCCATTGTGTCTGTGCTGTTTGCTTCTTTTCACCCGGTCCAGGAGGGTTCTGTCCGGGCGGCCCCCCATCCTTTTCCCCCAGGTTTCCTTTTATAGAAGGATTTTTGTTACCTGGGAGGTGACAGGAGGTTTGTCCTCTTTTGTAATAATTGGGCACGATTTGGCCCATTAATGGCGTAGTGGAGAACGGGACCGAATCGGACCGGAATCAGGGAGTTGTCACGGTCGATCGGACCTGTTGGAGTGGTTGAACCGCCGGCTGTGGTGGGCCTGGGGTCCGTGGATGGTAAGTGCATTTATTACCGAATGAACCGGCGGTCAGGGAGAGCCATACGCTCTGATGGTTCAGTGATCCGGAGATCGTCTTGGGCCGTGCTCATTAAATGACTGGGTGCATCGGAGACTTGAGGGAGTCTCATGCATTAATGGCAGGTCGTGCCGAATACCTGCAGAGATCTTATGCCTTGATGGCTTGGAGATAGTGGCAGGCTATAGTAGAGTCGCGTGTATAGCCGCCGGACCTTTCGAGAAAGCTTGGCGGGGAGGAGTATTAGTTAAGGCATCGGCTCGGCAAGGGTGCCGAGCCGAGCTGGTCGCCCAGAGGGGCGCCCTATGGCGGGGTTGCTTCTAGTACTTTTGGTCGACGCCCTTTGGGCGAGCACCTTCTAGCCGAGCACCTCTATTTGGCGCTGTCTCTGGTCGGCGCTTCCTAGTTCGAGCGCTTCTCTGGTCGGCGTTCTTCTGGTCGACTCTTTCTAGCCGAGCATCCCTACTTGGGACGTGTTGGTTGGTCCGAGCACCTCTTGGCGCTCCGGTCGGCACTCTTGGGCCGAGCATCTTTTCGGATTGGCGCTCTCTAACCGAGCACCCCTCTGGTTGGTGCTCTCTGGTTGGCACTCTTTGGCCGAGCACCTTTCCGGTCGGCGCTTTTCGGCCGAGCGCCTCCGTGGTGGTATGACTTGGGGTTTTTCCCCCAACATTATGTATAATGATTATATAACATACCTTGTATAAAATTATTTGTAGTTTTCTCATCTATAGGTGACATAGTTTTAATTTACATATTATCCTGGGTTATAACTTTATGGAAGAACAGCCCTTTTATCTAAGCTACTATAAACCTATATTGAACAAAAGTGAATAGGAGCAACAATAGCTGAGTGTAGATCAAATCTCCATGTTTGAACTGGGTGACTGTTGCTGCCAATCTCCAGATTACTGTTCTCCGGATTTCTAATTATTGATTCCTGCAGTAACACAATATTTTTCACTCAGAATTATAGGTTGAGTAGCTGAACTTCCAATTCTTCGTGTTTCATGTGGAGATCCAATTAAGAATGAATGGTTTGAACTTAATAGACAATTAATTGAGATGCAACTCTTTTCGCACCACCTTATTCATGGTATAGAGCTGATAGTTCTAACTATATGACCTGGCCGAAAAATCCAGTATGTGTTGCAACAATTAGTGTACAAAACCTAGGTTTTGATAGGCTGTTGCATGTTATTCCAATATTCTTGTACATAGATCATGCTGTCAACTGGGCAGCCTCTGACTCAAGGAAACAACATTGCAAGTGGTACTACAAATTTGAGGGGTATGGAGTAATTCTCTCAATCAAGCACTCATGACTTGCTTGGCTGTTCTTCGGCTCAAAAGGTGATCTCTCCGAGAAAATGCTGCACTTATTACCTCTTCTCCTGCCCCATCGAACGCCATCAGGCTATATGTGGCAACTCCTGAGCCCATTTTAGGTTCGTTTGGTTGATGGACGAGTCGGGATAAGTGGTGCTATTCCAGGTTATCCCGCTAAACTGGAATAGCTTTTTTGGTGAATAGAAAAATTCTGGTCAGACTTCTATCCTTTAAATAAAATTAGAATAAGTTATAAGAAATCTCCCGAGATTAAGGATAAATTACATTTCCACTCAATAATTTAAAAGTTCCAGATTTACCTCATGAGGTTTCGTTTTATCCAATACTATAACCTATAACTTAATAAAACATTAGTTAAACCGTTAACCTTAAATGAGACCTTAATGCTATACCAGGGAAAAAAAAAAATTAAAGTTAAACAAAATAACCTTAAATGATAACACAATCACCCAAAAATATAAGAAAATATATGTATCCTTCTTCTTGCCTAAAGACAATTTTGATTTTTCATATGAGATAAATAATTTTACTAATACTCTTAATTTAAGAGGATATAAGTGTAGAAATAAACTTATCGGGTGTAAATGTAATAGATATAACTATCAAAAAAAAATTATAATTTAGTCATAAAATTAAGGCGGGGGCAGGGTGTGCAATAGTTTTAAGAACGGCAAAGGTTGCAGAAAGGGCTTGAATAGGACCCAAATATATAACGACTGAAATGTTATGAAGGCATCAATATAGCTTTAAAAACTATATTCTAGATACATGGAAGGGATGGAGATAATATTTAACACATGTTTATATTATGGCTACCTAGAAGGCTACAACCCCATTTTGTTTGGATGTTTCCACACAACATGCATTACTAACCAAGATGGAATCAGGATTGGTGATGATCTTATAAGAAACAAGGCACCAATTATTGTTTCTTTAGCAAGTTGCTTTTCTTAGATGAAATGATCACTTATTTATTTGTTTAGGCTGATCTAATCTCCAACATTATTCACTCAAAACCCTGGAACCTGCAGGTTGAGATCACCAAATCAAACCTTTAAAATGTGGACAGCCGACTATTATCATTCTCTTAGGATACCTAAACAATCAACACCAATGGACAGCTAGCCTGGAGGATCACATCCAACTACATAACCAAGAGCTAACTGGCCTCTTAACATCAGGGGATTCTTTAGACCCAGGAGCATGCAACTACCAGGCCATAAAGAGAAGCTTGCTGCATTAGTTTGTTATGATGCAAATCGCCATGTTGGATACAGCCTTTTTGTTTCTTGCTGTTTGTCTCTGGCTCTCTTTGTTGATGTCCCCAAAGAGCTACCAGGTGGAAACACAAGAAACCTAGGAAAACAAGTAGCAGGAAATATCTCATCACCAGACATGATACCACTTTTATCATGCCCCGAAACTGTCACCTAGATCGACCACATGACACGGCCACCTAAACCCCAGAGTGATGCCCTAGAAATCTATAAAAATTTAATTCAACTGTTAATAGCCAAATAATCTAACTAAATAAATCAACTATGATTTAAATAACTAACTTGTTCAATTACAAAATTTTCAACCGTTCATTAGTATTAGAAAATAAATTAACTAACTTAAGATTCCATCACTCGAACTTCATGTCCAAACCCATCTGAAACTAGACATCCTACGACTCTGGACAAAAAATGCAACAAGTATATAAGTTTTACAACTCAGAAAGAATCCTCCACGCCAGCATGAATATGAAAACATCTTTTAGCAAATATAAAGATATAAAAATATAGTAAGATTCCTACATCAACAATCTAATAATTAACTAATGCTTAACGGATTCAGTGGTTATATTTATAGAACACACATATAAGCCATGCCAGCATACAAATCAAGTTTAACCATATAGCAACTCAATTACATACATATCACCATAAATGAAAGTCTCAAGATACATGCCATATATCACCATATTTTTGTGTAAACATGTCACATACCACCCAATCAACAATTCTATTTAACAGTAATTCAATGAGATTACTTGTCATTAATCGGTTAACATAGTTTAGATTCTAACAACATTATCATTCCGGCACTGGACTAGTACCGCCCACGTTCCAGCCCATGGCAGGCCATACACACCATGTTTCCTTCTGTGGCTAGCAACCATAATTATTGCATCTTAGCCCACAGCTGAGATCACATATACTGCATGTCACACATGCCAGCTAGTCCAGAAGCCCTTCTTTTTCTTAATCTTATAATTATGTAAAAATTTGTTTAAATATAATTTACAATCTCGATTTGATTTTAGCATTGGACTGGTCACAACTATGCTCCAGCCTGTGGCAGGATAAACACACGCCATACTTTTCTCTATAGCTGGCAACTACAATATCACATCTTAACCCACGGTTGATATGCCATATTTCACACATGGCCGACTAGTCCAAATGCCTCCTCTTTTCTCCATCTTACAAATAGGCAAAATTTAATGTAATTATGTCACAACTATGATTAAGTGCAGTTCATTATTTAGAATTAACTTTCCGACATGGGACTAGTTATGGTCATGCTTTAGCTTATGGTATGCCAAACACTATGCTGCTCTCCAATCCAAAGCTGATACAACATATACATCACGTTTTTTGCATAGCCAACCAATCCAGATGCCATCCATAATCCATCACACGATCATGATTTTCTAATTAATATATATTCTATACAGAATTAGAAAAAGGAACGTCATAATCCAACCTATATACAAAATATCCACAATCATACACGTAATAATGCATACAAATCAAAATATGTATCTTAATCATTAGTACATGGTACATCTATGTACGAAATTATCCATGTTCTTGGAGATGATTGTGTCGAGGGATAACAAAATGTGTTTGCAGAGTTGTCCAATTTCCGATGTTAAAGTAATCAAGCATAGCTCAATCAAACATAAACCCAGACCTCAAGTTTAAAGGAAATAACATGAGAGATATTTGCCTAACTTACAGCAGGTAATGTCATCTAGCTATTCTCTAATCAAACAGCTTCAAGATTAACATTAAACAACAAAAAAAAAATCTCGGCAGAGTTAATTAAATTCTCATTCTGATTTAATCAGATGTTTTCCAAGCAAATGCATAGGGCTGTCTTGCATTTAAACAAGATTAACAGAATAACATTAGCCTGACTTGCTGTGTGTGGCTGTGTCATGTAGCTGTTGTCTGAGAAAACAGTTTTAGGTGTATACACAATAACTAAATCAACTCATCCGGGAATTTGCCTGCAAACCTTTTATCATCCAATAAATACGATTCACAGAGTCCTACAGAAACCATCTTTGTAAGACCCAAGAGCTCTAAACTCATATTTGCTCTTGGTACACAAACATCAATTTGAAGTAGCAGGCCTATGATAGTCTACCAGCACTTTTGGTTTGGATATCCAAAATTTGAGTCCGTATGCCATTCTTTTCTTTTTTAATGACATAGTTAAGTGGCTAGGCCACAACCTGATTTCGGCCAAGATTCCGATAGTTTGGGACTAAACAGACTTGCATATAGGGACAAGTTGTCAACAACAAATGTAACACATAGGCAGTTGTACGCTATTTTTTAATGGTATGGGATCATTGTTTATAACTCTATGGTAAAAATCTGTTGATCTTTGCACTCCTGCAACTTCAAAATCATTGACATAATCATCACAATTTGGGCGTCGTGTAGACATCACGATCAACGTTGCTGGATATCAGCACATTTGAAGCGATCTGATAATAACAATGCTAACAATGAGAGGACAACCAAGAGTACGGCTTGCTATGGCTTTTCATTTTGTCAAGGTCTTATTGACTGCTAAATACTTTTCTTGGGGACGGTATCTACACCTAAAGATTGCTTCTTTCCTGAACCTTGGTATATTGAAGAAGGATTGGAGCAAACATGTGATGGAAATCCGGTCTCTGAAAATAACTGAAAGTATAGAAGGAAAAATATATCCTATTACTGGCTTAACTGTTGGAGTTTTAACTTAAAACAAAAAATCTAATTAAAAAAAAATATATACCAGCTTCATTCACTAAATTTTAGGTAGTTTAAAACCTTTGAAACTCTTTTTTTTTTTTTTTTCATATGCTTCTTTCAGAAGAGATGCGACTCCTCTTCTGAAAAGAACGTTAGTTTTGATGTCTATAGGAATGCGATGTTTCTGAAACATCAGAAACATCGCATCTTCGGAAATGCAGCACAATATTAGTGATACTCTATTTCTTAAAAGTCTTCCACAGACAGAGTTTTTTTATTTTTCAACTTCTACTTTTTTTCTTCTTTTATTTTCTGGACAACTAAAGGAGTTAATCGAGTCAAACCTCTCAACCAATCGTATTCGTTAGAGGAGGATCGGGCTGAACCGGATTATTGTACCTTAAAAATGAGATTGCTGCAAACCCGCACGTAAGGGGTGAATTAAGTTCTTAAGATGGTGTATATCACACATCTCGATCCACACAAGTTTTTTTTCAAATTTCTAAATTTAGTTTAGTAAATTATTCTTTTATAATACTATAATAAAATAACGTTATAGCAATTTGTAGAAAATAGTTCTCCAACATTAACTACAAGTGGCCGATGGTAAAATTATATGCTTATGTTATTTAATTATTCTTTGTTAATGCTTGTGGTTTTAACAGATTGCCGTGGATCCTCGGATGCAGGTTTATAAATTATTTCTGAAGGGATTGGCAGCACTTTTTATTTATAACTAAGTTCAAACCTCTTCTTTGTAAGAACTCATGGAAAGATTCAGAGAATCGCATCTGTAGCTGGCTACTTAGAATCCAATTTTACAGGAAACGCAGTGCTGGCACTGACTAAACCATGGACTCCTATAAGTGATCATCAGATCCAGCACCTTCCCGAGCTTCACATAAAAGTGGCCCCTCAGAAAAAACCTTTTTTATAGTCATAAATCACTGTCCAAGAATCATTTCTTAACAGAAACTAAAATTTCCAAGTAGAGCATGATATTTTTGGATTTTATATTCTCATATCCAAGAATATTGTTGATTACATCAAACCCACCAAATATGACAGTGACTAACCAGCTGTATATAAAGCAAAATATTACAATGGTCATCGGTTTCTCCGCGTCCTTTGGTTTGGTCACAGAATGTGTAAAGAGACATGACAAAATACATAGGGAATTGCTAAATATAACATCAGCTAAATTGCACTCATTGCCTCCATAAAACCTTTTCAATGCCCAACGTTTGTATATCCGAATATGCGTTCGGACATGAATCTGAGATGCTTTCCTGGATCCACCATGACACCACCATTTCTCTCACAGTTTCAGATCCCAAAAAATCATAGGATGTCCATATCTTATTATTTTTCTGAAACCTGAAAGTTGATCAGTTTTCTGCTAGCAACTCCTCTTTCTTATCCTATAGCAGTTAACAGATCAATTAGCATTATCAGCTCTAAAGTTTAAGCATACTAATCATATTTTCCTTTATATTCCTTTGGTAGAAGCTCCTGAGTTTCTGATCTTGAAGCTAATAGACATAATTTATGCTTCTGCTGTTGTTTGTACATCTTTTATCACTTCCCATAGAAAGCTCAGAGCAGTCATAATGAAGAAATGAAGACTAACTTTCATTTTCCTTGAAATAATCATGATCCATTTAGCTCACTGTTTCTTCATATGCTTTAGTCGAAGATCATATCTCAACATGACACGACTGATTAAGGCTTGGCCTTCTCACCATCCATCAGTACCTTTGTTATCACAACAAGCATGAATTCATGTCTGCAAAAATATAACTTTTACAGACGTGCACCAACCCAGTATTTTGTCACAGAATAACATATGCAAATTAAAAATAACAAAAATCTAGTGGTCATACACCCTGTATAAATGCTCTTCTTCCTTCTTAGTTTTCCATATACAGTGCTAAATTCTTAAACTGGAGATACCATGTCAGTGGGGTCACAGAGGGTGGTGGTGATCCAGGATGCGTCAAGAGACATCAGTTCGAGCGCAATCAAATGGGCCATAGACGGCCTTTCCCTCAAACCTGGGGATGAACTCACACTCCTTGGAGTTCTTCACCAGGTCAATACCCCTAGTACGTTTCCTTTCATGGCTGCTGGAAAATTGAGTAAGAATTCAAACTTTTATTAGAAAAAGGAGATAAATGGTGGTGACTTATGAAGAAAACATCAAATAAGATTATCAAATGTTATTTTCTTTGCTGCCAATTGATTTTCATTGTCCTTTATTTTTGTTCCTTCCCAGTGGGATACAAAAGCAGGGTAGACTCAAATTCTATGTTAGGAGCAAACCGAAAAATCATTGATGAAGAACTTAAGAGAAAGGAGGAAGAATATCAGAACAGTGAAGAGATTGCTTCGATTATTGAGCTCTATGAGACAAAGAAGGTATGTCTAAGTAGAATAATCCATTTAGAATGGCTATACTTGTAGATGCTACTTAATATCTGTACTTATCAGCTATCTGATATCATGAAAACATTTACATAATCAGCTATCTGATTAACACAAATATTTCTGCAATTTTGACATATATTATTTTTCATACCATACTAGCAGATTACTAAGAAATGGTCGTTAACATGAATTCTTTTTTAACATGGCAATCAGATTACTTTTCACAGAAGGGTGGTAGCAGCAGCTTCACCAAAATTAGTTGCTCTAGATGCAGCCAAGAAACTGAGGGCAACATGGATAATTCTGGACAGGTTAGGCAAAAATGATATAAAGGAGGATAGGAATTTCCAATCATTAAGTTCACACAAGTATATATAAGAAAGAAAATGTTGTTCACCATAAAATCGGAACATCATATGAATGCTGCATTTAAGAGGAAAATACACAGTAATGGACTATATTGTCAAGGGTACATAGTTATTTCAATGTTGCACCTCCTTGATAACACTAACAGTTATCAAATATAGCCTTTCTGTCAGAACCCTTATTCGACTAAAACAAGCTACTCATCCTTTTGCCTTTTCTTTTGCTTTTTATTTTTTTTAAACTACACTTCTCTAAGATTTTATGGACAAGTTATTTCTAAAATCAAGCATGCATATCATGGTGTTCTGGTTATCCAGTCTGTTTTTTATTTATTTTTAACTAAACAATGAAATTTTCTTTTTAACAGACAGATGAAAAAAGACAAGAAGTACTTCATGGAGAGGCTATCTTGTGGTATCTCAAGGATGAAACGCAACAATAGCGTTGAACTCCTGAGAAGGCCAATAACTAATAAGAAAAATTCTGAACATACAATAGGAAATCAGAAAACCAATGTGACATACGACGAGATGTTACCAGGAGCAGAGATAAAATCAGGAGATTCTGATATGATATTAGATATTCCGGATGATGATGATCTTTTCAGTTTGGAACTATCCCCAACGAGTAAGTCAGACTCTTTTCTTTTCAAACATTGATATTTATTTAAGGGAAAGAAGAAAAAAAGATAGTTGCACAATACACTCAGAGTGCCAGATTTGAAATTTCTGGGCTGCTATAATATTTGCCATGAACTCATTAAGACCAAAGGTAAATTGATTGCACAATTTATAAAACTATATTTTATATGGTGGTCATTTTTGTTCATGCTGCGGTGTTTGCCATGTCTATCTGTCATCAATTTCCATCTTGCCACAGTGATACTCATGAGCATGTATTCAGATATGCAAGTTTAGTCTTTACTTCTGAGATGAAACCAATATAATGATGCAATTGCTAAGCCATTTAGAGTTCACAACAAAACTGGTGTATACAAATACTTCCATGAGATATGACTAATAGAGAAATGGAATCAAGAAAAGGATGCTTATGTTTGACAGAAACTCAAATAACATGTATTTCTTTAATTGCACATTCTAATAAATGCTAATGTATTATATGAGTTATAAAGCTTTAACCAAGTTTCATATCTAAAACCAATGCCAGGATGAGATTAATTTCTCAAACTAGGAAAAAATATAAAAAATTTGTAACTGTACATCTTGAAAGAAAAGATGGTTTTGAGAAGAGGAATGGTGGTTGTCTGAAAGATTGTGTGACTGACAGGGCCACTCGGGTTTAAAGGTTTTGGCGACTTCACATAATGGGAGCTTTGGATTCAAATAACATTCCAAACTATTAACAAAAATGACAACCAGAGTAATAATAGAAATCTTTATAAAGCGCACAGATTTTCCTTGGCTTCTGACTAGGGTAGTTAATTTGGAGTATTCTATTCAGTTTTTTCTGAACAAGAGTGAAACTTCTTGCTGATGGCTTTTTATTTTGCATGTTGTCACCTTCATGAAGTTTTGAACTTTCTTACTATTCTACTAGGTTTCTTGTGAGACCCCAAATTGTTTTGTACTCACTAGCTATAGAGATATCATCATCTTGGCCATCCAATGGAGAAGAATACTCTAGTTGGTTGGTTCTCCTTAGGTCCCAATACCTTGGTCTCGCTCATTTACTAATAACTTTCTTCAAACCTCGTATCTTTATGACAAGGATCTGGGTTTTTTTTTTCCAATTTTTTTTGGCCCCTTTAATATTAAATATACTTGAAGTTTGTTGTTTCCATACACTTTGATAGACATTTACATATGGAGCAAGGTCCACAATCTCGATACTGGGTACCATATCGGTACCTTATCGATTTGGTACAGTAAATCTCTATGCCGAAATAGCTCTCTAACCATTTTTCTCAATTTTCATTTCGATACACACCTCATTACGGGGTGATACGAAGCTTGTACCGACATAAATGTGTGTTTCGTACTGATTTCTCCAGGTATGGTTTGGTACGCCCCATACGGGGCGACACGACAGATGGGGCGATGACAGACCTTGATATGGAGTATTGCTCTAATTCTTGAATCATTCTGTTATAGGATTTTGTTGCCTCATTTCATCATCTATTACCATTGAGTGCTTCTAGATTCACATTGTCTTGATTATATCCACGTTATTATATTCACGTTCTGCATATGGATTGTATAACCAATTACGCTATTGGCAAGTCATCTTTGAGGTTTCTTTGAATCTTCCATTTATTGTCCTTTGTTCACCATTTGAGCAGAATTCTTAAGCTTAATATCTTCTTGATTTAGCCTTTTCTTGTTCCTGGAGTCACTTGTTTCCCTCTTATACTTGGTGCTGTTGTGGATGTCCATTTCACCTTATCTATCCCCAACAAAACATCTGCACTAGTAGCTTTTGTTGTTGTGACTATGACATGGAGTAGCTTCAAGACTTACTTCACTGTCTGAACCCCAGCAACTTGGAACGCGGTCATCACGACACCTTTGCCTCAAAATGTTTGCATTAAAGATACAGCTACATTCTCTGCGCTTAGTAAGTATAGGTAGCTCATCTCCAGTTAGCAGATTCTATATGCATATAGGATTGGAAATGGGTTGGGCTTTAGTCAGCCACAATTAGCCTAGGCTCTGCTTGAATACCTCAAGTTTTTAAGCACTGACTCATACAAGGTGGTATGGGGTGCATCGTACCAACTCAATATGGTGCAAGTATGATATGGGAGCTTGGTATGCTCTTATACCAACACATTGTATGGATGTCATACCAACTCTAACAATATACTGTCTGTTGATACAGGGGTTACCATATTGTACTAATAAAATACCTATGCAAGACCTAATATTGAGACGAAAAACATTGTATTTAGGTGTACTCAGGCCCAACCCAAGCACAAATTAAATTCTTTAAGCCAAGCCAACAAATTTCATGGTTTACCGCATAAATCAATCTCAAATTTGGCAGCAGAGAGACAAAATATTGGTAGTATTGTTGTAGCTTGCAAGAATGATGGCTGATCATGGTAATGATTACAAATAACAAAGATATGAGGTTTCAAGATCTAGTGACCTAGTAGTTAAAGAGAGTAGAGAAGAGAGAGAAGGATGGTGGTGGGAAGACTAGGAGAGTTGTCAGGACCCATGCGGGCGTGTGTTTAGTCCCACATCAGCTATGCACTAGATGGACCCTAGGTATCAAGATTTGCAATCTTGGTACCAGATACTGTATTGGTACCTTATTAGTTTGGTATAGTATGGTACGATATACCTTTGTACTGAAATAGTTCTCTGACCATTTATCTCAGTACGCCTCGGTACACACTTCGGTACACCTTGGTATAGCCAGTACGGAGCTTGTACCGACTTGAAGATAAATTTTGTACCAGTTTTCTTTCGATACGGTATGCCCCATACCGGACGGTATGAGGCGGTACGGTATGGTATGCCCCATACCAAGCGTTATGGGATAGTACGGTAGACCATGCTAGGTATTTATATAGGGCCAAGGAATCTAAAAAATACCTCCTAGCTAGTTTTTTGGGTGAAATCCTAGGTTGTTGCAAGAGTAGAGAAGAAAGAGGAGGTGAAAAATCAATGGTTATGTACTTCAAAAAAATAATAATATGCACGCATGCACACAAATAAGGGTTTGTGGTAGCCCCTTCCAACAATTAAAGAAGGTAAAGAGAAGAGGATTTCGGCTTAGGGGGTGTGTGTATTTGTTGCCATTGGGCATTAGCCCGATCAAGGCACCGAGTTGACAAGGTCATTGGAGTGCTCAGCTTGTCCATTGTCCAGATCAGGAAGGTAGGCTATGGGCTGTTGCATGCCTTTAGGGTGATGGTTTCGTGGCTACTGTGCTTGCGTGGCAGTGGCTCAGATGCCGCACATCTCCAAGTTAAGATGGCAGAGGTCTTGCTCGGACCACTGCTCTGATGCTAGATTCGACTTGAAATAATAAAGACAAGAAAGTCCACCCATCAAAGTTTGTTTGATGGGTGACTCTCTGATGCCTAAGTTAGATATGACTCTCAGAAAACAGAAGGAGGCCTGAGAGTAGTAGATAGGCAGTGTAAGAGAGTCAAAAGAAAACTTATTTGAAAGACCCCCAGGAATGCAACATACAAGCGAGATCCGGAGCCTATCGCTGAGTAGTTCCGATGTTTAGACTAGCCATTATGGTAACAACCCACATATCTCGCCTATGAATCACACCTTCACTTCTCCGGTGCACGGATTGCTTGCGTATTGCATTTGTTTGAAAATAGTTTACGATCATAGCCGAGTTGCTACCAGCTAGGGGAGAGTTTGAAATGTGAAGTATTCTCCATATGCCTTCACGGTCGGCCATGTAGCCAGCTTTGAGTGGTCAGCCTGTGGCCATGCGGTAAGGCCTTATTAGTCAGTTTGCCATATCAACTATGGTCAGTTTTGAGGTATACAACTTGCTCCCACTTCTGAGGCCGCCTTGACATGATTAACTAAGGAGAAGGAAGTAGCTTTCCTCTGGCCAGGCCGACTAGCCAAGACGAGCCATGAAATCGATTAGTCGGGACTATTTTATTAGCTTTGAAAATCTTCTAGAGACTGCATTTATGATTGCATGCTGACATCTACCCTCTTCAAAGTAGTATCACTAGCGCTAGATTTTCATAGCAACAATTGGATGCTTTGTCGATAGCGATCTGAGAGACGGTTCAGGATCAAACACCTGGTAGACATGTGGCAGAAGATTGAACCAAGCACTCAAATGGTCACATCGATTTGGGCTGCCCGAGGCTTTATATGCTTCATGTCCAATTTGGGCCTTCTATAACCAGTTGGCTAGAGAGAGGTTGAGAGTGGGCCAGCATTTCGTCTTCAAAGTTCTTTCCCCCTTCCATTCTCGACCAGAGTCCTTCTCGTCCTTGCCACTAGTGTTTGTGCTTCTGTCCCTCCATCGGAGCTTCCTTACCTTAAACTTCCGGCAGGTCCTCTTGGTACGTTACTTTGGTTTGGTAGTTTTAAGGTTTTCGCCCATTTTCCTATTCTTTTCTTCTCTCCCTTTTCTTTGTATGTTCTGGCTGGGAGAAGTGCCAAGGCAAGTAGCGGAGTGGTCATCAGACAACGAGCTTATAGCTCGGTGCTCTCCTGATTGAGCCTCCGCAGGCTCGGAGGGACCCTCAGCAGCGACCGACTTTGCCCCATCTACTGAAAAAAGCATTTTGTGGGAGACCGACCTGAAGAGGCTTTGTTCTGAGTACCATACTGCAAGGGGCTTCTCTTTGAAGTTGCTTGACCCTTCTGGTCGGGTGACATTGCATAGGAAGGATCAGCTCGCTCTTTATGAGAAAATTCTGAAGGTAGGAATGAGGCTTCCTATTTTGATACATTTTGCTGAGCTCTTATATAGGTATCAGCTCGTCCAAACTCAGCTCGCCCTCGATGGCGAGGATGATCGTCTGGTTCCTTTTCTTCATCATCTTTCATGGCTTTACTCCTTCTGTGGGGTTGTTCCAAGCTTTTTTTCAGCTAAAGGAGCATCCCTGAAATAAGAGTTGGTGGCACCTCTCCAGCAAAAAAAGTTGCTACTTTCTTCCATCTGGCCCTTCCTCCATTCATAGTTAGAAGGGTTAATTCATTTATGTGACCTCAAAAAAGGGAGGGGGTCGGGACCTCCCGATGTAGCGGACCACACCGGTGAAGAAAGCAATGAATTTGTTCTCCATTCTGTCTAACGAGGAGCATGCGACAGTCAATACCCTTCGTGATATGCAGGCACCATCCTTGGTCAAACTGCTTTCAGAGGCTGTCTTAATAAATGCCGGTCTTTGTCCGGCCTCCATCGATGGTAACTTTTTTGTCTGATTGAACTTATTTTTTTTCAAGTGTTAATACTTGGCTTCTCTGACTGACTTTCTCATTTGTTTTTGCAGGGATGAAGTTTGATCTCAGTGAGCATATGTCCGAGACCACCAAAGAGGCCCCCAACAAAAGAAAGCTTGGCGGGGGCAAGGCCAACCCATCGAACAAGAAGAAGAAGGTATCTGCTGCCCCGCCAGCCCTTACATATAAGCCTCAAGTCACCCCAAGCTTGGTAAGTACTACTCGAGCCGAGGACTAGCCTGATGAGGTAGGGTCACCCAAGGTGGAGGTGGTTGCCCCAATATCCACTCATCCACTGGTCTTGGAGTCTCCTACCGATAGCTATGTCCAAAGCTGAAGGTGCGTCGATAGCCGCATCGAAGGCTGTGCTAGATTCCATAGCCATTCAAGATGCCGCTCTGGCCTTTGTTTCCATTGATAAACCTGAGCCAGTTCTTGAGTTTGCCTCTATGCCGGTGCCTGCTTCAGCTCCTTCCGCTGAGGCTCCAGAAGCATTGAGCTCCCAACTGCCCCCGTCTTCACCTCAAGGGGCCAAGCCGGGTATTTACCAACTGAGGTGGACGATCAGAGCTATCAACTCGTTCGTCAATACCTCCTACATTGTAGGCGAGATGATTGGAGGGTTTATGCTTTCCAAGGATGAGAGGCACCTCTGGATGATGAGGACGAAGGAGCTTGTCAATGAAGCTTACATCGAAGCGGTTGAGGCAAGCGCCGAAGCTCCAAGACTTTGATTCATTGTATTCGACTCTTTTCTTTACCATTTGAGCTGATTTTTTCTTTGTGATTGCAAAACGCCTATGCTGTCTAAGTTGTTACCGTCGTCTTCTAGACCACCAGCAAAAAGTAGAGGGCGCCGAGTACGAGATCCGTAAGGCTGAGCGTGGGAGAGCTACGGCAGACTCAGAGTGGGCAATTGCTCAGGGAGCATGCTAAGGAGCAAGCTCATCTTGCTAGGGAGAAAAGGCTCTGCTTCAAGGTTGCACTCTCCGATGCGTAGAAAAGCTTGAGGCAAGGAGGGGATCGAAGGAGAAGGTGGCTCATCTCAAGGAGGAGATCGCTCGAATCAAGGAGGTGGCAGTAGAGGTGGAGGACAGAATTTCTCGGGTCGAGGACAAATTTTACCTGAGCCGAGAACAACACAGCTCAAGCCGAGGAGCAGATTGCTAGGGCTGAAGAGTGAGCCGCTCGAGCTAAGGAAAAGTCCATCCAAGTCGAGAAGAAGGCTCAAGGCGGTCGATAACTTCAACGACTCAGAGGAATTCCATTATGAGATCTTGGAGGCTGCCATGGACTCCTTCAAATAAGGCTTCGAGTGGTGTCGGGCGATGGTTGGCAACCTGCATCCTCATGTCGACCTCAGTCGCATTGTTCCCAGAGGGCTGGTTGCTGTTGAGTAGGGGTCTTATTCCAGAAGAGAGGAAGGAGAAGGGAAGGAGTACAATAGGTTTTTTCTTCCTTTTAGGCTCGGCAGTGCGGTGAGCTTTCTTTTGTATTTTTCCTTTTCTACTTCCAACCTTCTATAATCCTTTTCATGGCATTAAATGCAAAGAGCTTCTCTAGTGCTCTATCTTTTTTTTTTTAATTTTGGCTTCTCGATCAGTGCCTCCTCTGATCTGTTCAATTTGTCTCAATTGTAGAGTCTTGTAGGGTCTGAGTCTTGTACTCATTTTGTAAAGTCGTTTGGCCGTCGAGTTGATGCCATTTTGTAATTACAGCAATGAATGAAAGTGATTTTATTTGGCACTTCATTTTTGCTTGAACTTGCATGTAAGGAATGCACATTGACCCATTAAGTATCATAGGTTGGCTCCACACATGATCGTCCCAAGCACCACCCAAGTCCATGCATTCAGAGGTCGAGGTGCAGGACCATCATCAGTGGATCATAGAATCTTGCCCCCCATTCTCTGCCAGCTTGAAAGAGGCATGGGACTTGAACTCTTTCATGAGAGCCTTCAGAGGCTTGAAGAATCTGAAGGTTGATCTTCCATGCTGCCGAGACCTGAGGATCGCGTTGCCATTGACGGGAGTGATGGGTCGGGCATTGTGGATTGATTTAGACTTCAGCTACCCTGAGCTCGTCATATCCTTTTGATGGATAGATCTATTCAACTTTACAGTCCTCTAGAGATTGCCATCTCTAGTCGTGCTATCCCAACCTAGAAAGGTCGGGTAGCTTGCCATATGGGAGCCTATAGAGTAGCAGTGTGTCTCTACCTAGGCCGTCCTGACATGGAGATATCGATTAGCTCGCCAGATCGTCGATGTGGGAGCCGATAAAATGAGAGTGTCTCCACCTAGGCCATCCTAGACTAGAGAGATCGGTTAGCTAGCTAGGTCTTTAGCGCAAGGGCCGGTTCCTCCACATGGGCTATCCTGACCAGAAAACATCAATTAGCTCATGAAATCTTCAGCGCGAGGGCTAATTCCTCCACCTAGGATGCGGTTAGCATATCATATCTTTGCTGTGGGAGCTTGTAGAATGGTAGTGGGTCTCCACTTGAGCCATCCTAACTTGGAGAGATCGATTAGCATGCCAGATCTTCAGCACAAGGGCCAGTGCCTCTACTTAGGCTATTTCGACCTGAAAAGATCGGTTATCCCGCAAGGTGTTCAGCGAGAGCGTCGGTGCCTCCACTTGGGCTGTCCCAATCTGAAGAGATTGGTTACCTCACCAGATCTTCGGCGCGAGGGCTGGTTCCTCCACTTGAACTATCCTGGCCTGAAGAGGTTGATTAGCTCACCAGATCTTCAACGCAAGGGCCGGCACCACCTAGGCTGTCCTATCCTAAAAAGGTAAGTTAGCTTGCTATATTTTCAACGTGAGGGTCGGCACCTCCACGTAGGTCATCCCATCTTGAAGAGATCGATTAGCTCGCTGGATCTTTGGTGTAAGGGTTGGTTCCTCTACTTGGGCCTTTCAGGCTTGAAAGGGTCAGTTAACTCGCTAGATCTTTGGTGTGAGGGTCGGCGAAATGGAGGTGTAGCTCCGCAGGATTATCCATGGGTTTAGCTTTCTAGCCATATATCGCCCAATCCGTAGCAAGTCATTAGGGAGATTTGCCCGATGTGTGGAACTTGTGATTGGTGGTCTTTGGGAGAGATATCCGATCAAAAAGTTTCAGTGTGTTCGCTATTGAGGGTTCAAAGGTCAGTAGTCTTTAAAGGACACATCTGATCATTCATTGATTGCTTGAGAGCGATTTATCAACTTAAAATACTTTGATAATTTTTGGAGAAAAAAGATGTTTCATTCATTAAAATCAGGTTTACATAACAGGATATCTTACTAATGATACACTTGAAGGTTGGCTAAGTCCCATGTCCGAAGTACTAGTATCTTGTTGAGGTGCTCCAAATGATAGGCTCCTGGGCGGACTATCTTTGTCACTTGTATGGCCCTTCCCTATTCAGTGCAAGCTTGGCTTGCTTTATGGGTTGTGATACTTCAGTCTTTCTAGGCATTGAATCTTCGGTTGAAAGAACTTGACTTTCGCTCAAGAATTGTAGTACCAAGCTACTCGTCGTTGATAGGCCACCATCCGAATCTGAGCTCGCTCTCTCATTTCTTCCAATAGGTCGAGATTGGCTTGAAGGTTCTTAGGGTTCCATTGCTCGTTGATTGAGTCTACTCAGTGAGACAGTAGGTCAATCTCCAATTGGATGACTTCTTATGTGCTGAATGTGAGGCTGAAGGAAGTCTCTCTTGTTGGGATTCAATGTGTGGTCCGGTATGCCCAAAGGAAGTCTTTCTCAGTCCAGCCTTGTCATTAAGCCTTGTAGAATGGCTCTATTAGTCACTTCAGTTCTCCATTGGCCTAAGAATGTCTGACCAAAGTTAGTCGATGGTCAATCTAAAGTTCGATACAGAACTCCTTGAAGCAGGCATTGTTAAACTACCTGCTGTTATTGGTGATG
This sequence comes from Phoenix dactylifera, assembly GCF_051530095.1. Lineage (NCBI taxonomy): Eukaryota > Viridiplantae > Streptophyta > Magnoliopsida > Arecales > Arecaceae > Phoenix > Phoenix dactylifera. The sequence goes on from NC_143191.1 coordinate 17,436,174, forward strand.
ATCATCCGAGGATGCCCAAATTAGCAAATGAAAACCTTCCAAATAAAATCTATAGCATCATTCTCAGTGATCCAAGCCAATGGCTCAGCCTCAATCTACTTGGTGAAGTAGTTGATGGCCACTATAAGGAACTTCTTTTGCCTAATTGTCGGTGGAAAAGATCTGAGGATGTCCATCTCTCATTGGGCGAAAGGCTAGGTGACACTGATCGACGTGAATGGTGCCCCCGACTGCTGCTGGATGTTCACATGTCGCTAGCATCAGTCATACCTCTTCATGAAGTCAGTCGCATCCTTCTAAATGGTTGGCCAGTACTAGGCTTATCATAGGATCTTATATGCTAAGGTCCTACTCCTAGATGATTGCCGCAAATCCCCTCGTGAACTTTTTGAAGTGCGTAGTCAGCATCGGAATGTCGAAAGCTCCTAAGAAGAGGCAGGATAAACAACCTCTCATACAATATCCCATACAGGAAGACGTAGAAAGGTACTTGGGATTTGAGTCTCCGGGCAAGGTTCGCCGTACCGATACCGAACCCCGTACCGGTGCCGCACTAGCATAAGCGTATCGAATGTCGGTACGGTACAGTACGCGGTACGTCAGGCGTACCGACACTGGCGTACCGGTACCGGTATCCATCGGTACGGGTACGGTACGCCCGGTACCGACCTGTATCGATCGGTACAGCATACCATGTCTCCGGGCCTCTCTCCAATCATCTAGAAGCTTCCTATCTTGAAGATAGTCGACAAGGGGGTCGATCCAACTCAGCTCCAAATCGCTTTGTATGACGGAGCTCGGTTCCTCCTCTATGCTGTATTTTTCAAGTATTTTAAGGTAGGTTGTCTTCCCTAAGTCAGCACACTCCAAGGTGGCGAGCTTTGAAAGTAGATCATCCTTTGTGTTCTCTGATCTTGGGATCTGCTGCACTTCAAACATGTCAAAGGATGAGAAAATGTCCTTGACTTTCAAGAGGTACTTGACCATCGTGGGACTCCTTGACTCAAAATCTTCTCGGATGTCCCTAACAACCAACTGGGAGTTCTGAAGGCTCTTAAGTCTTGGACTCCAAGCTCTCTCATGAGCTTGAGGCTGGTAATGAGGGCTTCATACTCAACTTCATTATTGGACAACTTGAAACCGAAGTGTAGAGCATATTCTGTCACAACTCCATATGGGCTAGTGAAGATTAGCCTAGCTCTGCTTCTGTTCAAGCTGGAAGACCCATCGACATGCAATATCCAGAAGTCTTTCGGCTCGGACTCTTCTTAGCTTTCTTCTATGCTCGCTTCCTTGGGAATGGTGCATTCCACGAGAAAATCCATCAACGTTTGCACTTTGATGGCTAGTCGAGGATGATATTGGATATTGAATTCCTTGAGCTTGATCGCTCCCTTGGACAGTCTTCCTAATGTGTCCAACCTTTGCAGAACTTGTCGCACGGGCTGGTTGGTCAGCATAGTGATGGAGTGCAGCTGAAAATAAGGCCGAAGTCTCTGAGCCAAGATGACAAGGACATAGGCCATCTTCTTGAAACTCGGGATACCTCATGTTGGCATCACGGAGGACTCAGCTTGTATGGTAGACGGGCTTTTGCACTCCCTCCTCCAGGATAATGACTGAGCTCGCAAGTGAGAAGGACACCACGAGGTAGAGGTAGAGCATGTCTTCTAGGGTCGGCTTTGATGAGAAACGGTGGTGCATTGAGGCACCGCTTGAGTTGGTCGAAGGCAACTCGATACTCCTTAGATAGTTGGAAGTTCTTGACTTGCCTCAATGCTTTGAAGAAAGGCAGGCACCTTTCGGCCAATCTTACCACAAACCTATTCGGTGTCACAATCCGACCTAAACTTTAGACCACCTTCGTCCTCAGGGGCGCCATCTCCATCACAACATAGATCTTTTCCAGATGGGCTTTGATCCCCCATTGTGTGACCAAGAATTCGAGGAACTTCCTGGTAGTGACTTCGAAGGTGCACTTGCTCGAATTGAGCTTCATGCGATGTCTCCTCAAGCTTGTAAATGCCTTGTATAGGTCAGCCACATGCTGCTCGGCCTCCGTGCTCTTCACTAGCATGTCGTCAGCATAGACCACTATATTGCGACCAATCTGGTCCTTGAAGATCTTGTTGACTAGGTGCTGGTATGTAGCTCCCACATTCTTTAGACCGAATGACATGACCCTATAGCAATAAGATCCGTTGTCGGTGATGAAGAAGGTTTTCTTCTCGTCCTTGGGAGTCATCTGAATTTGATTGCAGCTCGAGAATGCATCCATGAAACTCAACATCCGGTTTCTCGATATCGCATTCATGAGCTAGTCGATCCTCGATAATGGAAAGCTATCCTTAGGACAGGCCTTGTTGAGTTCAGTGAAGTCGATACACACTCGCCACTTTCCGTTGCCCTTCTTCACGAGGATGACATTTGCTATCTAGTTGGGGTAGTCGACTTTTAGGATGGAGCCTGCTTTGAGGAGCTTGTCCACTTCTTCATTGATAGCGTGTTGCCTCTCCAGGGCGAAGCTTCTCTTCTTTTATCGAACAGACTTGTACGTCGAGTCCATGCTCAACTTATGAACAAGCACGTCGAAGCTTATACCTAGCATGTCAGAGGCTAACTAGACAAAAACGTCGGCATTTGCTTGGAGAAAGTCTACTAGCCGAGCCTTTGTAGCTCTATTGAGGTTGGCTTCGATCTGTACCATCCTGCTCGATTGTGAAGTCGACGTCGTTCCCAAGCTCAATATGTGGCCCCTCAAAGCTTTAAGGTGGCAATCCACCCCCTCGATCTTGCGATCGAGGTCGGCCTCCCTCCTAGAGACCCTCTTTAATCTGTGGTATGATGACGACCTGACGTTGATCCCTCTCAAGACCATGAACTCAGTGATCAGTGCCTTCTGTCTCGCCCTATGCCCCACAAACATGAGCAATGCCTATGTCAGACCCATCTTGGGCTCCGAGGATGGGTGTAGTGACTCGGCTGCACTGCATCCTTTTGATGCTCGACGTGTAAATTTGGAGCTGCTGCTGCGGCCAGGACTGTTGCTGGTTGGCTGCCTTCTACTGTAGGTTCTAGATGACTGTGATTAGCATCCGAACCTACTGCATAAGTAGACAAAATTGTTTAGCGGTAATCAACGGCTCTGATTGTGGCTCCTACAAAGGATCCCTCCGAGGACTCTACACAGAACTATTAGACTCTAGGGGTGTCTTGTTGGGTAGCTGTAGGCACTACCTGTGATCTCCTTGATTTCATGGCTGCATGTTGCCTGCTGATATATTATACATCCGAATATGGGATCAAGATCCTTCCTTTAGCGCCAATCTATTGCCACTAAAAATTGACCTGACTAAGATTGTAAGTTGACGAGGTCACTAGAGTGCTCGGCTCATTCCTTATCTAAATTAGGAGAGTTGACTAAGGGTCATTTTGTGCCTCCATGATGATGGTTTGGTGGCTGCTGTTCTCAGGTGGTGGTAGCTCCGATGCCGCGCATATCCTAACATTGGATGGCGGAGAACTACTGCTCCAATACTGGATCCAACCTAAAACAACAAAGCCAAGGAAACCTACCTAACAGAGCATGTTCGGTGGAAAACCCTCCGATGCCTGAGTCAGACACACTCTTAGGAAATAAGAACGGGCCTGAGAGCAGTAGAGAGGCAGCATAAGAGAGTCAAATAATTACTTGGAGAGCCTCTAGGAATGTAATATATAGGCGAGGGTTGGAGGCCGTCGCCAAGTAGTTTAGGTGTATGCGCCGACCGCTATGGTAGCAGCCCACGTATCTCATCTATGAATCACACTTGCGCATTTTGGCCGCGTGGATTGTTCACATACTGCGTTTATTTGGAAATAATTCACAATCATGGTCGAACTATAGCCAGCTAGGGAAAATTTTTGAAATATGAAGGATTCTCCATACATTTTTTAGGTTGGCCACGTGGCGAGCTTTGAGTGGTCAGCTTGCAGCTATGTTGTGAGCCCTCATTGGTTGGTTTGCTAAATTGGACTATCATCAATTCCAATCTATATCAATATATATTGATATAGATAAACATTCGAGCTTCAGGCAAGGTCTCGATTGGTGTGGAGGCTGATTTAAGTCTTCAAACTAAAGCTTTGTGAATCTTATGCTCAAACTTTCGACCTATGATCAACAAACTTAAGGCTAGTTCAAGTTCATTTCCAGCTGAAATCTAGATATCATCTAAATGTGATTTCCCTCTCTTTATAATTTGTATTTCCACCAACTTAGCCGACAGCGTACTTTTCTGCCATCTTGCATTGCCAGCCTTGTTAGTTTTAGGTAAAGTAGCATCGCCATGTTGCTGGTAAACTTGTCAGCTACAACTATAAAGACAGTAGTTTCTGTTCTGCCGTGCGTTACGAATTTAATGTGAACCTCCATGCTGATTTTATGATGAAAAAGAACAGATATTTTTCATTTAATAAAAATAACTGTTTTCTAGAGGAGTGAAATCTAAAATATTAATATTTTTCTCAGAGTTAAAAATCCCTCGTATAAACAGCTCCAATGCAGAGATTTCGATTGACAACATCAAAGGGGCCCCAGACGTCAGCGCAGCAATTCCTTGTTTTTCTGCATCAACATCAAGTGACAACCAATCTTTGCCAAACGCAGCTTCAACCCCTGACCAACCAAATCCTGAGATTTTATCAAATTCTATCGTTGATGAGAAAAAGCATTTTCCCATTCAATTTCAAGAGGAAGATGACCTTACAGGAACCCAAAGAGCAGACAATAACTCTTCATTACTGTTGGATACTAGCCACTGCAAAATACCATACACACAGAGTAATGAATCCATAGTTGAGGAAACAGAACAGAAAAGTGCGACCATTTCTAAGGAGACATTGACATCCGGATTTGTCAATCAACAATTGGAAGGAATGCAAGAAAATCCGATATGTGCATATTGTGGGAATGACCAACCCAAAACTGAAGAAAAGATAGATTTTACTTATGCTGAGCTCCATGCTGCTACAGATGGATTTTCCAAGGAAAATTTTCTGTCTGAAGGAGGATTTGGGTCTGTTTACAGAGGCAGGCTCAAAAACAGGCAGTGGATTGCTGTCAAGCAACTTAAACATGCAAGTTTGCAGGGAGAGAAGGAATTTAGGTCAGAGGTTCGTGTGCTCAGCAAGGCTAGACATGAAAATGTGGTCATGCTACTTGGTTCATGTTCAGAAGGAACTCATCGGCTGCTTGTTTATGAATATGTCTGCAATCATTCACTGGATGTACATCTGTCAAGTAAGAATCATCTTATTATTGTTTGTCTTCCACTTCTTCCCGGACTGCTAGTACTTTTTAGTTAACAATAATGCAATCTTTTCAAGAGTGACAATATCTTTACCTGGGTAAAATCTGATTCTATTAATAGTTTTTTTCTTCCACCTTTTCCATCCTCATGAATTCTGACTATGGGGAACACGACTACAATACTGTCATTAGACTGTGTCCAATTACATTGCACATAAGATATCATTAGCTCGAATTAGAATTCGACACTAAAGTTTTTCTGCTGACTTCTCTGGTATCACGATCTTGATTAGTTTTAAGTCAACTTTGTTTGGTTGAAATCATAGCTCGAGCATTTTAGCCATCTAAGACTCCAAGTTTCCATTTTAGTGAAAAGTTATAATGGTTGAAGCTTGAAATAGTAGTAAATGTTCATATTTAAAACATTAAAACTTTCATGCACTTAAAACCATCAAGTTCCTTGCTGAGATGCTTAGAAACATTACAGAAACTGAACCCTAGAAACCATGCTATACTTCAGATGTAGGTTTACATCTATTATACGCAAAAACCAAACACCCCATGCAATGAATTGTTGGTGGATCTAGAAATCTGTACTCTGTAGAGTATCATACCAACATTAAACCTCATCAGCTTGGGAACATCATGACATGACTTAATCCAAGGGTGGTAGAATACCAGAACCTACATAGTTAAACAGTCAATCATATAGTTATGCAGGCAACAAGACAATGATTGGACATTCTACCTAACACATATATGAATTTTTTCACATGGCCGAAGCAATTAGGCAGCCTTAGGGGCTTTACACCCTTGATACAATCCAGTAGGGTTAGGTTGTTTATGTACCTATTTAACTGGTTTAAGCAGTCAAATGCACAAATTACTCGAAGATAATGTTTAACGACTGATCTTGCTGAAATTACTGTCCTACAAACATGACTTTCGACATTTAAATTTCAGATTAAAGAAAATGTAAGAATTGACATTCAACAGTCAAGTCATATTTAAAGGATTTAAGCTCTAGGACTAGATACCATATAAACTGCAAAGGTTTGTGAATAACTATAGAAGTGATATATTGCTTTAAAAAAATATATATACTAGAGCCGATATGTAGAGAAAAAAAGCTGTTCTTGAATGTACAAATATAACTAATGAAAATTAAGAACAAGATAGACTAGAGCATATTTTAGAATAATACAATATAAGTCAAAGTTAACAACTAGATGGATTTTCCCATTATTTCAGACCATGACATCATATCATTTAGAGTAAAATAAAGAGTGCATCTGATTTTCAGTGAACTCTTGTCTTATATATCTAACTAGGATAACCTTCTCTAGACTAATTGACAGTCAGTGAATTTTGAATGACTACCTTATATATAGGATATCCTGTAGATAGGTGGGATATCAATTTGAACCCTTTGATTCACTTAATGGGAAGAGGTTGATTGCTAAATTTCTGGATTCTTAAAATATCAGCAATCACCACTGAATGAACTCTGGCATCCTGTATATGGATGTGGTTGAAAACTCAACCTCAATTGTTATGAAAATTTCCTCCAACATACAACCCTAGCATATCTAGTACCATCCATATATCAGATTGGTACAATACACAGACAATGATACTGCCCGTAAGAGATCTTTGGATTTAATTGATACACTTAAAATTTATTTCAGACAAGAATAAATATCAAAATTTGAAAGAACTACAGATGTAAGTTTCTTAATCTGCTGCACAAGTGTTTGCTGTGGTTGTTTTATGAAATTATGTAGCTGCATTAAGGAATATTAAGTGGTCCTTTCAACAGCCACATAACAAGGCAACACCTGCAGTTGGAATTTCTTCAACACTACGGCCCTTCGAGATACATGAACTGCTGCCAATGGGTTTATGAAGCACAAATAGAAAGAACAACAAACTAGTTAACCAACTGAGCATTTGACATCAGGGACTTCCTACATTATGTGGCCTTCACCAACTTGCGAATCATGAAGCAATAACAAGACAAACTTTACTACAAATCAAGATGTTTCTTTATTTAGGAAGAAACAGAAGGCATCAAAGAATTACAGAGTTCATCTCCATGACATTACAAAGATCATTGCAAGCAAAGACATATACTTAATAAGATACTAGAACGTGTGCCACTACAGGCCCTTCAATGGCATTGGATATTTGAATCAGCCAAGTAGTATATCTTCAATTATTTCATCTTATCACATCATTTACCTACATGCAAATTTATCAGCAAACTTTGTCTATTAACAATGTCCTGAAAACGATAGATGATTTGGAAAGAGGGAAAAGGATTGTCATTGGCTAAGTACCAAATGATAAATGCTCGTGAAAATTTTTCAGGATGTCATAAACAGCTGTCCCAGCATTCTGTATGACTTGTCAATTATGAAGAGGTAGAGGATACCAAAAGTACAGTTTTAAAGGCTCTTTGTACTTGAAAAACTTTCTTTTGTCAATTTTGACTAGGCAAATTGCTTCTTGTACTGTTTTTATTCTCTCTGTATGACCTTTCCTCTTTGTAGACTAGAAAAGCTGTATGTCTCTAGGCCACACCTAACTCTATTTTTTACTTAATACATGATGGACTGAAACTAAAAGTTAGCACTTCTTGTTCATCCACCAACCGGACGATTGAGATCCAATTTCCTAACAATTTATTGAATGATGGCAGAGCACAGTCCAAATGTCTTGAGCTGGAAACACAGGATGAATATAGCACTTGGAGCTGCAAAAGGCTTAAATTATCTGCATCAAAACAACATAATTCATAGAGACATGAGGCCCAACAACATCCTTATAAACCATGAATATAAACCTCTGGTACTGGATTGCTATTGTTAAACATGAATATTTTCGTGTTAATTTGAAGTTTGAAATGATAAACTTAAAGACTGAATCCCATTTTCCTGTCGGACATACAAGTTAGGAGATTTTGGGCTGGCAAGAACACAACAGGATGAATCTGATCGCTTATCCGAAAATAAGGTAGTGGGAACATTTGGATACCTGGCACCAGAATATGCAGAAAGAGGGAGGGTCTCAACAAAGACTGACGTTTATTCCTTCGGAGTAGTTCTACTAGAGCTACTCACCGGACGGACTCATTTGGACAAGACTCTTCAAGAGAAAAGTCTCGTAGGATGGGTAAGTTTAAGCAGTAGCACTCTTTCCTTGATCATCTAACTGTTTCTTCCTTCAGCACAGTTTTCTTTTATTCTTTTACAGGCCAGACCACTTTTAAAGGAAAGAAAGTATCCAGAACTGATTGATGAGAGAATTATCGAATGTCATGATGTTCACCAACTTTTTTGGATGGTCAGTGTGGCTGAGAGGTGTCTCAGTAAGGATCCTGATAACAGGCCATCCATGGAAAAGGTAAAGTAATAAAATTCATATCAACAGATGCAGAATTTTCTTTTGATTACCACATAGTTTTAATCAAATGATCAAACAGCAGAATCACAAAAGTATATCTGCTCCAGTAGAATATTATTATCAAAAATTGAAGTGAAACCAGCAGTAGAAAAGATAGTATTTGCTGGAGCGAAGTTTGTATATAATCCACTGGAGAAAGGTTTGAAAATCTCATATAGATCACCATGAATTTAATCATGAAACCTTCCTTAGTGAATCAACTCTCATTAGGTCAACATGCATGCTAATATATGACCGTCTCACACTGCAGTTCAATAATCACGTTCCTTCAAATTCGAACCAGTTCTTTAACATATTCCTACAAATAGGCACACATCATGCTACAGGATATATCGGATCAACTGCTTCACAATGTTAACTGCTCCAGCTAGAGGGAGCAGTCACTTTGCCCCCACCTAAAGCCTCAACAAAAATCACCTTGCTTATATAAGCTTAACTATAGAAATAATACTATTTTGGTTAAGCTGCACAGTTTTCATGTCACATTTTCGACACTGATCATTCCATTTTCTAGTGACATCTAGATCTTATGAGTGGTACTGTTTCTACTTGCATCCTCAAATGTTAAGATCATGATTTAACAAAATTCCCTGACAAAAATGTGTGCCCTTTATCTTGTTACTAATTGCACCCCAGCTAAGCCTTACGAACCTCAAAGTGCTGAACTACCAACTACAAACATCATCTTCTTTAATAGAAGTTTTATTTTTGACTAGTTATGAACCAATTTTAAAAAAGAGAGAAATTCTGAGTTCCAGGAGCCATGCAAAACTCCAAGAGACCTGAACTCAAACCATTAACAATGTTTAGCAACACAAATGTTTGATAATTCTTTTCCAAGTATTATATTACATTCATAATTTTCAAAAATGCAAACATGTAATCTAATTGTTTTCTCAAACTATAAGATTCCTGAGGACATCTCGTAATCTTGCTGTTAATAAGGAAATAACTTGTACCACGTGTTTGATAACTCTTTATTTAATTCGTCTCACAAAGATGAGTTGTTATATTATTCATGTTGTATCGTTTTGAGATCCTGTTATTATTGAGTTTGACCATAAGCATTACATAACAATACTGAATCAAGCAGCATGAAGTAATTACTAAATTAGGACACAGCGACTACTGAAATCATATCATGAAACAATGTAGCAGCAAAAAAATAAGCTATTTCTTCCTTGACAAGAAAATAGAAGCACCTTCTAGGGAAGTTATATAGGGGACTCAGACCTTTCTTCAGTAAATGCCAAAGGTTGCTGTGAGGGCCTTCTCACATGCACAATTGAACCCTCAACAACCACCAAGCTACCTATTCATTTAGGTTATTTGTTTGCTCGACATGTTCACATAACTCCTAGCACATTGTGTAAAGGAATGAAATTAGAAAGTACACATCCTAACATCAAAAATCATAATGAGAAAAAAGGCTCATCTTCTTCCCACCCTATATTTGATTCCTTTATTGATTATATTGCCATCAACAAATTTCTGCCTTCCAAAATATTAAATATCGGTGTGAGTCGTAGAACAGCAACCACTAGGACTCCTTTCTAATTAATAAATACACATAGCACAAGGATTTTGCAGACGCACCATGATCCAGCACTATATTGTCATATTGCGTATAAGAATTAAATACCAAGGGTGCTTCCAATAAAAGGCTCTATAAAGACAAAGAAAACACGATTGTTTATCATTCAAATACTCTGAAACATAATTAAATCATAGTCAGCATAACTTTACTCCAACATGTCTCATGGTGCAAACAAGTTATCAACTCTTATGTTACAGCTTGGTATAGAATATGAAGCAGATAAGAGTCATTGATTCAAAAAGGCAAACATCTGAGTTCATAAACAATTCAGGGGACAACATTAGGAAAATAATTCAGGAGGGGATTGAAATTCAATTTGGGTTGACAAAATCTATTGAAGAAAGTTTCCTCAGAAGAATTCCAATTTAGACAAATTTCACTATTCAAGAGTTCAAAATTCTCAACTGAATGAACAATGTCATCGCTTTGGATCCATGACAGGTTGAGCATGCATTAAAGTGCATAGTAGATGGAGAAACAGTGAACGGAATTGAAGATTTTTCTCCAGCGCGCTCTTCAGCTAGTAGCTTGTCAAAATCAAATGAATTGATAGGCGAGCAAGAAACAGAGACACAGGAAAGCACAAGTACAGATCTGCTAACAATGAGCAGCTCTCAAACAAAAGGAACTTTTTCAGTAGTATCCTTGGAAGAGGCTTCCAGATCACAAAGCATATCAAAAAGTTTTGAAGATTCATTATCAGGTAGAAGGATTACTTTCAAAAACAAGACAGGAAAATCTCCAACCCCACAAGTCTTGTATGACGAGATGCTCATTTAACTCTATGCATGCAAAATTTCATATTAGGCCTGTATAAATAGAGATATTGCTTACTCATGTGAGTGGAGCTAATTCTTCTTTGTCAACAAATAAAGAAAATTAAGATGTAAAATTTCTCTCAACATCTGCATATGCTCTTTGAAAACAATGTATTATAAAAGGTTTCAGGACTTGCAAATCTTCATCGATGAAAGAAACAAATATTCCAAATTTTTTGTCCTCCCCTTCCATCTCAAGCATAAGACTGTGTGGGCAATTCTAAATTGTTTTCGGTGTTGAAGCCTGTAAAAGTTAGATCATTATCCTTAACTCTATGTTATTGGATTTCTTTACTTGCTTGAGGTCAATGTGGTGCCTTTACATGTTTCAAAAGCTATATGGTATTTGTGAAACCGAACTGGGCCCGGTCCACTTGACCGGCCCAGCCACCAGTTCCGGCCTCACGTGCGTTGCACGTGAGGGCACACAGTGAGGAGGTGGAGGGGATCCATCCCGAAGAAGCCGGGATCCCCTGTTTTAGGGCATTCTCCTCCTCCCCTTTGAGACCATTCGAGGTAGAGCCGCCACACCTGAGTTCTTCCTCCTCAGGCTGCCGGCAGAGAGAGAGAGAGAGAGCGAAAGAGAGAGGGAGATAGAGGGCTTTGGGTCTTCTTCGGTACGAGGGGTCTTCTTCTTCCTTACCGCCGGAGAGGAAGAAAGCCGCCGGACTTTCGTCGGGGCTGAGGTAAGGCCTTCTCCTCCTCTCTTGGTGATTAGCCATGATGTGTTGAGGTTTTGGAGCCGGCCAATCGCCGGAAACTTGGGTCCAAAAATCGGTCGGCCGAGTGCTCCGCCACTGGCCTTGTTCACCGCCGGGAGTGGCCGGGCTTGCTCCGCCACCTCCTGCCGCTGTCAGAGCCGGCCACCACGGCCGCCCTTGGGCCCGACCGAGAGGGAAGAAGAAGGGGGCAGGGGGGTCACGGATCCCCTGTTTCGCCGAAGGGGAAGGAAGAAAGAAGTCGGGGGAAGTTTCTGGAGAAGAAGAGAAGAAAAGAAAAAGAAAAGGAAAGGAAAGAAAAGAAAAAAAAAAGAAAAGAAGGAAAAAGAAAAAAAAAAAGAGAAAAGAAAGAAAAAGAAAAGAAAAAAAAAAAGAAAAGAAGAAGGAAAAAGAAAAAAAATGAATAAAGAGAGTGGGTGGTTTACGGGTATGAACCCGAACTCAGGGTGCTAGGCACTTCTGTAGGATCAGCCATGGGAGAATATTAAAATTTAAGTTTTTGTATACATATATTGTGATGGTTTTAAAAGAAGAATATGATTTTTGGATATTAGGTTCTGCGACGGATTTACGGAATTAATTGGATTTATTGAGGATCGCGTTCGCAAGTAAGTGATGTAACCTCTTTCCTAGATTTATCGGCAAAGTAAATATCTGTTTTACGAATCGAATTATTTATGATTTCGAATTTGATGCATGGATTATATGTGTATTTTAGAATATTATATGATTATGATTGAACGTATTTGCTTCTGATTTGAATTGTGTTTAATTGCTCCGACATTGTATCTTTTGGCTTGGAACACTAAACATAATGTAAGAAAAGATTATGACTCGAAATAGATTCAGACTTGCAGTCGGGCTATGTTGAGGATCCTGCCAATGGGGACTAATACATTGGTACCGCAAGAAGAATAGTCGGTGATATGACCCTACCACAGGGAACATGTGGTCATAGTTCCTGGCTGTTGAGTTGAATCTGATAAATTGAAAGAAATTAAGATATGAACGACATTTGGTTTTGACATTGTATGTTTCTTTTATATATAACTGAAATATGAAATAGAGAACAAGCTGAACTGTCGACCTGGCTATGTTGAGGACCCCGCCAATGGGGGCAGATACGTTGGCAATTGACTGTCCTGAAGGACTCACCGCAAGAAGATTAGTCGGTGTTGATGACCCTGCCACAGGAAACATGTGGTCATAGTCCAGGATCGACATGATAAATTGAATATGTAAAAGAATCTTTTGAATTTAAGAAATATTTGACTTATACTTTGGAACTGCATATTTATTTATTTTCCACATATTATTGCTTGATTTATCTAGCTAGAGTGTTCATTACTTACTGGGCTGTCTAGCTCATTATACCCTCTCTTGTTGTTTTACAGATTTCGAGAACTAGTCTATTGGGGATTCAAATTGGGAGAGCGACTAGAAGGATTGTGGCACAAGTTATCTTAGATTAGGGTTATTTAAGTTGATTTGTTATTATGGACATTTATTATGATTGGTGGACTTTTATTATTTTAAGAACTAGGTTTCTGCATGTTGGTAAATGATTATTCTGCTGCATATTTAGACTTGTGAGACATTATGACTTGAGTTAGTCAATGGAATAAGATTCCAATTTATTCTCTTAAATTATTTTGGAAATTCATAATTGAGGTGTTTGGTTTAGATGCCTTGCATGCTTGTGGGGAGAGTTTCCTACGGGTGTGCGGCGGTTGGCGCGACCCCCGGCCCGCGATCTCGGGACGGGGGCGTGACAACTTAAGTGGTATCAGAGCGTAGGTTGATAAAATCTAAGACAAAGAATCTGACATAAGATGAGTGTAGGTGGATAAACACTAAGGGCATTGGACGTGAATCCATGTCAATTGCATTGTAAGCTACTTTCAAGATTTTCTATTAAGCCTTGTGATAGATTATGTATGAGAAGGTTACTAGGAAATTATGATTGAATTTACTTATGAGGTTTGATACATTATGGAAGGTTGGGCAATCTATGAATCAAGTTATAATTAGTTAGATGTGGATCTAAATTAAGTGCAAAAGGATTGGCCATAGAATATTATCGTGCATTATGATTATTTATTATTTAAGTGAACTTGTAAACTCAAAAGTTGATATGGAGGTATACTATGATTTTGCTTAATTTTGAAGATAATTTTTTTTGAGGCAAATTAAGATCCATTTATATAAAGTTGTTTAAGATTTGGGCTATGAAACCTTTTTACAGTGCTTGATTAAATATTCTTCGAGGATTGAAAACTGTATGTGGATCATGTATGAAACTCCTGTGTAGATGGAGAATATATTTGGGATAAAATTCTAGAATTTATTCTTTGGCTTTACCGAGAATTTGAAATTTTAGATCTTTTCAAATTACAATATAGATTGGGATTTTGATTGGAAGTAATTTAGTAAATTATGAGAATACTGGTTGTTTAAATTATTTTAAGATGATCAACGATATTAACTCTATGATTGGAAAATATTTTCTGATGGGTTTCCTTGTTAAGGAGAATTTCGTTGTCAAAGAAAAGAATAGTGTTTTTGATTTTGACTGGATATTATCATGTTATTAATAGGTTCTTCTATCTGTTGTAAAAAGAGAGAGAGAGAGAGAGAGAGAGAGAGAGAGAGAGAAATCTGGCATCCCAAGTCTAGGATTAATGGTTTCTACATTAGCTGATCTTGGATTTGGAATGTTTTAGCATAGATCTCTTTTCTCTTAAATTTGTAGCTTATGCTTTTGACAGAATTAAGAAATAATTATCAATCTTGAAGAAATAATTTTATTGGAGATTGTAAAGTATTCATCTCTGTGGATTATTATTAATTTAAATTATCGTCTTTGGATCCAAATAATAGATCTTGTTCCTGTCTATCAGAGACTATGTGATGTATATAAAACTTCAATTCAAAGTTTGGATTTAAGCCGATCTAGGGTCTTTTGTCAATATTGTTGCGGTTGCTGATAAAAATCTAGATTTGCATAAAGAATTTGTATTTTAGAGGCTTACATGGTTATGATGAAGGATCTTTGATAAATGCTAAAGATCTCGATGAAGAAAACGTTAGGAGGGATGGTTGAGTTGGTTTTACTCATTTGTATTGATTTAACGCCTTCTAATTTGGACGAGCATTGAGAGAATTCTTCTGGTTGATTTTACGTGGAGTTTGACTTAGAATCCTCTAGTTGAACTGATAAGAGAATTAAGATTCAATTAATTTTGACCCGAGGGTGAATCTAGACGGATGGCTGGAGGTAAAGTCGGGGACGAGAATCAAAGATTTCTTTTTAGGCTTTACGTGGAAATTGAAATTTTGGATCTCTTTAGTTCATAATACAAAATAGTATTTTGATCAAAAAATTATTAGTGAATCCAAAGAATTTTGGTAGTTTGAATCAGAGTGCGCAACGAAAGCGTAGTGGTCTGAACTATTTTTCTAAGTTGGTCAGAAGTATTATTCCTTTAATTCGGCAAGTTTTAATAACAAAAGACTTGATTTGATTTTGAATTTTTGGATGTCGCTGCACTATCTTAGGTTCTCTAATTTTATGTCATGCTAAGGAAATGATTAACATCTTGAGACTAGAATTAATAGATCATCGATTTTGATTTTGGATCTGGAATATTTTGGTGTAGACCTATTTCCTCCTAAATCTAAAGCTTGTACTTCTTCAATTAATATCAACCCTCTATTTGAAAGAACTTGAGGTTGTCAAGTGACTTTGATGAATATTCCACTAGGGGTGGATTAGAGTTATTTATGACCTAATCTAGTGATAGATCGATTAATCAAGAGTAGTTGATATTTTGACAAAGAAACTTGATGTTCTTATTCAAAATTAAGACGTTGATTTTTTATTTATGAGAGAGAGAAGTTTGATTTACATCATCTATAAAAGAATAAGATGAAATTATATTGATAAGTAGAACTATTGGAAGACTGAGGTTAGTCTTCTAGTAGAGAAGAATGTTGTTGGTTCTATGAATAATCTGAAGGTAGCTACGTAATTTTCATCAGTGGGGTTTTCTATTGTTGACAATTCCTGGGAGAATCTTGGGCATCTTAAATTTAGTATTAACGGATTGATGGTTACTTGGTTGGACTTAGATCTGGAAAGTTTTAACATGGATCTCCTATTCCTAATTCTAACATTGTTAATCTGGCTATTTGAAAGGGCTTGAGGTTTTATAAGACAAAGGTTGATCATTATATCATGGAAAAAAAAAATGAGGAGCATTTGATACTAAAGCTTTCTCCTACTTACATTTAACCCATTAAATTTCTATGTAGAATTAATAAAGAGCAATTAATTTCTTCGGAAAAAGAATTATGGCATTTTAATCCAAGGATGGAAGGTTAGTCTTAATTCTGAAAGAGATCAAAAAAAAAAAAAAAATCTTGCTATGAATCATATATGGAAAGGATTAAGTTTTGAGATGCCATGATTTTGCCAAAATCTTGTGAGCTTGCATTTCGAGATGGGGATTGTTTAGGAGCTCGGGAATGATATGATGTTTCCATATTTTCATAATTTGAAACTTTAAGTGAGTTAATTTCGAGGACGAAATTATTTTAAGGGGGGAAGAATGTGAAACCCAAGCTTTGAACCGAACTGGGCCCGGTCCACTTGACCGGCCCAGCCACCAGTTCCGGCCTCACGTGCGTTGCACATGAGGGCACACAGTGAGGAGGTGGAGGGGATCCATCTCGAAGAAGCCGGGATCCCCTGTTTTAGGGCATTCTCCTCCTCCCCTTTGAGACCATTCGAGGTAGAGCCGCCACACCTGAGTTCTTCCTCCTCAGGCTGCCGGCAGAGAGAGAGAGAGAGCGAAAGAGAGAGGGAGATAGAGGGCTTTGGGTCTTCTTCGGTACGAGGGGTCTTCTTCTTCCTTACCGCCGGAGAGGAAGAAAGCCGCCGGACTTTCGTCGGGGCTGAGGTAAGGCCTTCTCCTCCTCTCTTGGTGATTAGCCATGATGTGCTGAGGTTTTGGAGCCGGCCAATCGCCGGAAACTTGGGTCCAAAAATCGGTCGGCCGAGTGCTCCGCCACTGGCCTTGTTCACCGCCGGGAGTGGCCGGGCTTGCTCCGCCACCTCCTGCCGCTGTCAGAGCCGGCCACCACGGCCGCCCTTGGGCCCGACCGAGAGGGAAGAAGAAGGGGGCAGGGGGGTCACGGATCCCCTGTTTCGCCGAAGGGGAAGGAAGAAAGAAGTCGGGGGAAGTTTCTGGAGAAGAAGAGAAGAAAAGAAAAAGAAAAGGAAAGGAAAGAAAAAGAAAAAAAAAAGAAAAGAAGGAAAAAGAAAAAAAAAGAGAAAAGAAAGAAAAAAAAAGAAAAAAAAAAGAAAAGAAGAAGGAAAAAGAAAAAAAATGAATAAAGAGAGTGGGTGGTTTACGGGTATGAACTCGAACTCAGGGTGCTAGGCACTTCTGTAGGATCAGCCATGGGAGAATATTAAAATTTAAGTTTTTGTATACATATATTGTGATGGATTTTAAAAGAAGAATATGATTTTTGGATATTAGGTTCTGCGACGGATTTACGGAATTAATTGGATTTATTGAGGATCGCGTTCGCAAGTAAGTGATGTAACCTCTTTCCTAGATTTATCGGCAAAGTAAATATCTGTTTTACGAATCGAATTATTTATGATTTCGAATTTGATGCATGGATTATATGTGTATTTTAGAATATTGTATGATTATGATTGAACGTATTTGCTTCTGATTTGAATTGTGTTTAATTGCTCCGACATTGTATCTTTTGGCTTGGAACACTAAACATAATGTAAGAAAAGATTATGACTTGAAATAGATTCAGACTTGCAGTCGGGCTATGTTGAGGACCCTGCCAATGGGGGCTAATACATTGGTACCGCAAGAAGAATAGTCGGTGATATGACCCTACCACAGGGAACATGTGGTCATAGTTCCTGGCTGTTGAGTTGAATCTAATAAATTGAAAGAAATTAAGATATGAACGACATTTGGTTTTGACATTGTATGTTTCTTTTATATATAACTGAAATATGAAATAGAGAACAAGCTGAACTGTCGACCTGGCTATGTTGAGGACCCCGCCAATGGGGGCAGATACGTTGGCAATTGACTGTCCTGAAGGACTCACCGCAAGAAGATTAGTCGGTGTTGATGACCCTGCCATAGGAAACATGTGGTCATAGTCCAGGATCGACATGATAAATTGAATATGTAAAAGAATCTTTTGAATTTAAGAAATATTTGACTTATACTTTGGAACTGCATATTTATTTATTTTCCACATATTATTGCTTGATTTATCTAGCTAGAGTGTTCATTACTTACTGGGCTGTCTAGCTCATTATACCCTCTCTTGTTGTTTTACAGATTTCGAGAACTAGTCTATTGGGGATTCAAATTGGGAGAGCGACTAGAAGGATTGTGGCACAAGTTATCTTAGATTAGGGTTATTTAAGTTGATTTGTTATTATGGACATTTATTATGATTGGTGGACTTTTATTATTTTAAGAACTAGGTTTCTGCATGTTGGTAAATGATTATTCCGCTGCATATTTAGACTTGTGAGACATTATGACTTGAGTTAGTCAATGGAATAAGATTCCAATTTATTCTCTTAAATTATTTTGGAAATTCATAATTGAGGTGTTTGGTTTAGATGCCTTGCATGCTTGTGGGGAGAGTTTCCTACGGGTGTGCGGCGGTTGGCGCGACCCCCGGCCCGCGATCTCGGGACGGGGGCGTGACAACTTAAGTGGTATCAGAGCGTAGGTTGATAAAATCTAAGACAAAGAATCTGACATAAGATGCGTGTAGGTGGATAAACACTAAGGGCATTGGACGTGAATCCATGTCAATTGCATTGTAAGCTACTTTCAAGATTTTCTATTAAGCCTTGTGATATATTATGTATGAGAAGGTTACTAGGAAATTATGATTGAATTTACTTATGAGGTTTGATACATTATGGAAGGTTGGGCAATCTATGAATCAAGTTATAATTAGTTAGATGTGGATCTAAATTAAGTGCAAAAGGATTGGCCATAGAATATTATCATGCATTATGATTATTTATTATTTAAGTGAACTTGTAAACTCAAAAGTTGATATGGAGGTATACTATGATTTTGCTTAATTTTGAAGATAATTTTTTTTGAGGCAAATTAAGATCCATTTATATAAAGTTGTTTAAGATTTGGGCTATGAAACCTTTTTACAGTGCTTGATTAAATATTCTTCGAGGATTGAAAACTGTATGTGGATCATGTATGAAACTCCTGTGTAGATGGAGAATATATTTGGGATAAAATTCTAGAATTTATTCTTTGGCTTTACCGAGAATTTGAAATTTTAGATCTTTTCAAATTACAATATAGATTGGGATTTTGATTGGAAGTAATTTAGTAAATTATGAGAATACTGGTTGTTTAAATTATTTTAAGATGATCAACGATATTAACTCTATGATTGGAAAATATTTTCTGATGGGTTTCCTTGTTAAGGAGAATTTCGTTGTCAAAGAAAAGAATAGTGTTTTTGATTTTGACTGGATATTATCATGTTATTAATAGGTTCTTCTATCTGTTGTAAAAAGAGAGAGAGAGAGAGAGAGAAATCTGGCATCCCAAGTCTAGGATTAATGGTTTCTGCATTAGCTGATCTTGGATTTGGAATGTTTTAGCATAGATCTCTTTTCTCTTAAATTTGTAGCTTATGCTTTTGACAGAATTAAGAAATAATTATCAATCTTGAAGAAATAATTTTATTGGAGATTGTAAAGTATTCATCTCTGTGGATTATTATTAATTTAAATTATCGTCTTTGGATCCAAATAATAGATCTTGTTCCTGTCTATCAGAGACTATGTGATGTATATAAAACTTCAATTCAAAGTTTGGATTTAAGCCGATCTAGGGTCTTTTGTCAATATTGTTGCGGTTGCTGATAAAAATCTAGATTTGCATAAAGAATTTGTATTTTAGAGGCTTACATGGTTATGATGAAGGATCTTTGATAAATGCTAAAGATCTCGATGAAGAAAACGTTAGGAGGGATGGTTGAGTTGGTTTTACTCATTTGTATTGATTTAACGCCTTCTAATTTGGACGAGCATTGAGAGAATTCTTCTGGTTGATTTTACGTGGAGTTTGACTTAGAATCCTCTAGTTGAACTGATAAGAGAATTAAGATTCAATTAATTTTGACGCGAGGGTGAATCTAGACGGATGGCTGGAGGTAAAGTAGGGGACGAGAATCAAAGATTTCTTTTTAGGCTTTACGTGGAAATTGAAATTTTGGATCTCTTTAGTTCATAATACAAAATAGTATTTTGATCAAAAAATTATTAGTGAATCCAAAGAATTTTGGTAGTTTGAATCAGAGTGCGCAACGAAAGCGTAGTGGTCTGAACTATTTTTCTAAGTTGGTCAGAAGTATTATTCCTTTAATTCGGCAAGTTTTAATAACAAAAGACTTGATTTGATTTTGAATTTTTGGATGTCGCTGCACTATCTTAGGTTCTCTAATTTTATGTCATGCTAAGGAAATGATTAACATCTTGAGACTAGAATTAATAGATCATCGATTTTGATTTTGGATCTGGAATATTTTGGTGTAGACCTATTTCCTCCTAAATCTGAAGCTTGTACTTCTTCAATTAATATCAACCCTCTATTTGAAAGAACTTGAGGTTGTCAAGTGACTTTGATGAATATTCCACTAGGGGTGGATTAGAGTTATTTATGACCTAATCTAGTGATAGATCGATTAATCAAGAGTAGTTGATATTTTGACAAAGAAACTTGATGTTCTTATTCAAAATTAAGACGTTGATTTTTTATTTATGAGAGAGAGAAGTTTGATTTACATCATCTATAAAAGAACCAAATCTGGAGGTATTGGACCTTATTCTTATGATAAGATGAAATTATATTGATAAGTAGAACTATTGGAAGACTGAGGTTAGTCTTCTAGTAGAGAAGAATGTTGTTGGTTCTATGAATAATCTGAAGGTAGCTATGTAATTTTCATCAGTGGGGTTTTCTATTGTTGACAATTCCTGGGAGAATCTTGGGCATCTTAAATTTAGTATTAACGGATTGATGGTTACTTGGTTGGACTTAGATCTGGAAAGTTTTAACATGGATCTCCTATTCCTAATTCTAACATTGTTAATCTGGCTATTTGAAAGGGCTTGAGGTTTTATAAGACAAAGGTTGATCATTATATCATGGAAAAAAAAAATGAGGAGCATTTGATACTAAAGCTTTCTCCTACTTACATTTAACCCATTAAATTTCTATGTAGAATTAATAAAGAGCAATTAATTTCTTCGGAAAAAGAATTATGGCATTTTAATCCAAGGATGGAAGGTTAGTCTTAATTCTGAAAGAGATCAAAAAAAAAAAAAAATCTTGCTAT